>NC_091585.1:11310420-11322920 GCF_042767895.1 Penaeus vannamei
AGAAAGACAAACAAACAAACAAAATGGAATAGTAAAAAAACATATAAAAGGATAACAACAGAACAAACAGATTAAAAAAGAAAGAAAAAACAAACACAAACCGGAAGAGGAGGGACATGATCTCGCCCAGGACGCTGTACTGGTCAATCGTCCTGTGCTGGAGTTCGCAGATGAACCTCTGGACGCACGCATGGCCGTCCAGCCCCTGCCACGACAGCAACTCCTCCACCCACGATAGCGCCCACGCCTGCTGGTCCTCCCACGCCCACGAGTCGTCTTCCTCGTCGTCGTCGTCGTCGAAATAGTCGTCATAGTCCTCATCGCCCAACGACCATTCTCGCAGAAGACTGTTTAAACTGCGGTTGGGAATGGCGGTGTTTGGTTTATTAGTTTGGAGAATCGGTATATAGTATTTTTTATTTCTTTTATTTTCATCAGTATCGTGGATATTAGTATCACCTCTGACATTACTATCGTAGCTATCAGTATAAGGTATTGTTGCTCTAACTTATCATCACATTATTATCATTATCATCACTGTTATTATTATGATTAATGTTATTGTTGTTGCTACATGATGAATTAATTTACTGCTACCCTCAATTTGTTCAAAACAATCATTATACTCAATATTACTTTCCTTATACCTATTTTTTTTAGATTAATTTCGTTGACAGTTATTTAACATATTTATCAATATGGCAGACCTGCACTCCAAAACAGAATGACGATATCAAGACAGTGAAATAAAGGTAATCTAAAGTAATGATAACGGTGATAATAATTACACAACACAGTATCATGATGGTAATGATGATAATGATACATATTATAGTAAATTTAGTAGCAGTGATAACAAATAAGACTAGTATTATTTATAAAAAAAATGATGATAATAACTATAACTGAAATAGCAATAGAAAAATAATAGTAATAATAACAAACAGCTATAGCATCAATGGTAAAACAAAATAATAACAGTATGATGATAATGAGGAGGAGGATAATGATGATATGATGGTGATATGATGTTGATGATGAATTTATGATGGTGATATGATGATAATGATAATAATGATATGATAATAAAAATAACATTGGCAGGCTCCCCCAGCCCACCCCGTCTCACCTGAAGGCGCCGTCCGCCTCCCCCTCCCTGGCGCTGAAGAGGGAATCGAAGAAGAACATGATGGGGATCACGACGCCCCAGACGGCGACCGAGGAGCCCCCTGGGGTCGCGGGTTCGGCCATGGGAGCGCTGAACTTGAAGGTCGCCCCCCAGGAAGGCCGGGATATGATAGGGTCCGAGGGAATCACGAGGACCATTTTGCTTTGCTGGGGCTTTTGGGGGAGGGGGGGGGGAGGCCTCGGGGGTTGTTGGCTGGGTTGGCGTTCCACTGATTTTTCCCGTTTGTTTTTACGGTGGTGATGGGATACAGGTGGAGGAGGAGGGCGTGTTGCTGGAGGTTGTGAATTTACAGGTTGTGGGAACGTCGCGATACACAAAAAGTCGGCTGCAGCACCTTCCTGCGCTGCTGGGTCGTGTTTCTTAACTACAAGCTGTCTAAAGCTTGACTGAGTCTCGACACAAGATCACACTTCGCGCCACGACTTGCTCCGCCCACTCTCCGCCCCGCCCACTTCTCGCGTGACGTCATGAAAAAGTCTCCGCCTCCTCACGCCTCCAAGAGTGACGTCACCGACTGCTCTCACTGTGAGATCCAGGCCACGTTATCAACACTATCCTGCGAGGAATAGAAAATATTAAGCTCTCTCTCTCATGAAATCGTCGACAGTACCATGAGCGTTCATTTCATGTATCAGAATGAATTTCTGCTTCATCGTCTGTTTTCATTTCTGTTTACGGAGAGAACTCATGGTGGGTTTACACATCTGCTCCCCAAAAGGACTCTATTAGTCGATTGTGCTATGTCATGTACCTAGAGCATAGGCGCACAACCATGACCTTCCTTACAGAGTAACAGCTTCTGAAGAAAACTTTTTTTTTTTAATTATTGCCAATCTCTATGAGACCCATGTCCGTATGCAAATCAACAAGGCGATGTAGTTGCATGACTTAATGCACTTATCTTGCATTCCAAGAAGCCGGAAACGACCGCGGAAAGGTTTACACTCTGGGCTGAGTTATATAACCTTCGGACAGTGAATCAGTTGCGTAATAGCGGTATGACTTGAGATTTATCAGAGATTCGTATTGTCATTATCCCTTCGTGGAAAGAACAAGTGGCGATTCATTTGCACATTTCCAAAGAGATATGAAAATGCAAAAATCTTTTTTTCTTTAGGAAATGCGTTGCGGGAAAACTAACGACGTAAGTAAAAGGGTTTGGAATTATTTTTCCGATTACTGATTCGTACGATTAAAACATATTTCAGTAAATAGTTCAGGCATTCGGAATACCTTCACCTCACCTGACATAAATACAACAAAACTAACTCTCCTGAAACTTTTTATCTCCCAAACCAATATCTGAAATCGTTTCTTCATAAGTTTAAGAATTTAAACAAAGAATAATACATGTACATGCATACACACAAATATATATATATATATATATATATATATATATATATATAGATATATATATATATGTGTGTGTGTGTGTGTGTGGGTGTGTGTGTGTGTGTGTGTGTGTGTGTGTGTGTGTGTGTATGTGTTTGTGTGTGTGTGTGTGCGAGTGTGTTATATATATATATATATATATATATATATATATATATATATATATATATATATATATATATATATTATATATATATGCGTGTGTGTGCATGTATATATTTATATTCGTATATATGTATAAATGTATGTTTTGTTCATATATGCATATACATACATACATATATGTGTATATATATGTATATATATAGATAGATAGATAGATAGATATAGATATATACATATATGCATAGAAACACACACATATACACACACATGCATATATACATATAATTACATACATATGTGTATACATGCATGTATACATATATATACTTGAATGTGTGTGTGTGTGTGAACATTCATATAGCTCTGAACCCCAGAAATATTCACACACATGTAACTTTCATGCAATGTGTAAAATGTACTTTATTTATCATATCTGACTGTCACACACACACACACACACACACACACACACACATATGTATATATATATATATATATATATATATATATATATATATATATATATATATATATATAAAGTTTAAAGCACACGGTCTGAAAAGATATTAACATGAATGTTAATTTTCCTCAGATTTTACTGACCCCTAATACCCATATATGTATATATATATATATATATATATATATATATATATATATATATATATATATATATATATATATATATATATATATATATATATATATATATATATAAACTTAATTATGATATATCTGTAAGCAAGTAAGAACCTAAAAAGCTGTAAGACAAGTGATACGTAGGCAAGTAACAAAAAATTGAATTCAGAACGCATCTGAACCAAGGTGTCTGTCCCAAACAACCCAGCTTTGGCCCATTTGCAGCGCAGACACGCGCCAAACGCCATTGTCAACAGCGCAGATTCTGAAAGAAAACGGGCGAATGTTTTAAAGAAAACGGAGGAAACGGACTGACCCGGACGCCCCTGGACTCCCAAAGGCGGCAGGTGAGAGAAGTGTCCTGGTTCAGGTAAGCTTCTTTTTCTCAATAATACTGTTAGTGTTTTTGTCTTCTGGTTTTATGATATTGCTGGTTTGGTTGCAAGGTATATCCGTGATATATTTTTTTTATTAGATTTGCGATAGAGAAGAAAAAATATTAGAAATTCTTTACAGGGAGAAAATACACTGTGTGAAGAGAGGAAAATAGAAATATGAACAAGATGAAAAATTAAATGAAAAGTATCAGTGAAACAACCAAAGCATAGCAAAAGAACGATGTGAAATGTATATATTAACATAAGTATACTACTAGCCAACACTGAAAAAGTTGTCGTAGCAATATTCCAAGGGTTTAGACTTTATAAATGTAGTTAAATACTTCAATGGTGATATAGAGATATAAGGAAAAGATTTTTAAAAATGGTAGAGCCAAAGGAAAGTAGAAAACACGTAGAGTACTAAGGATAGACCAAAAATCGTCACATTAAAATGGAAAGGAAAGGTAACGCAAAGACATCAGTACCGATTCATATAAAGTTAAAAAAAACTATTGATTATAATCGATGTAGGTGTCGTCAGCACAAAGAAGAAAAATAAGATATTTTACGAATTTAGAGAGTAATGCATAGCAGATCAAGAAAAATGGTAGGGATAATAACTCTAAAGCAGTGGTTCCCAGTGGGCCTTGAGGGGTGATATAAGGGGGGCGCGAAGTCGTCTGCTCAAAAAGTGTCTCCATTTCATTATTATGAGAATTCATTAAATTATTTAAGGGTAATGCCTTCATGTTCAATAATTTGATAGTTTGTGGAACTGTGGATGTTCTGGTTTGATTGCTTTACTTGAGGGTGTCCTTACATTTCATTACTTTGAGAATTCGAAATGTACATACCATGTCTTTATATTTTTGTATTTAGTTTGTGAAACTGCATATCATGGGATCAGTGGTACACTAGATTTGCAATATGTTCATTCAGTCTCATGGTTATATCCAAATATCATATACCATATTTTCAAAACATTTATTTGTATACATTTTTTTTTCTCCCTTTAAACCAAATGTTTAATAACTTTGGTAAATACCTCTCGCAAGTAGTATTAATTTCATTCGTTTTAATCAAAGTAAAACCGGTTTCCCTAAACAGTGCTACGATGTAAATAGAAAAATAATTTCACATGAATACAAAAAAGTGGAGAGGAACGTGTGGGTCTGCTGGAAACACTACATTAAAGGGTCAAGGAACTGTAGATATTCTCCATTATATATAAAAATAATAATAATAATAATAATAATCACAAAGCTTGAAAAGCCGTCAAAATCCAAGTAAGAAACGCATACATTTATTTTCTTTAAGTATAGTCTATCAGAGAAGTTCATATGCTAAACGAATGAAATTCATGGACCCTTCATAATTAAGTATGGACTGGAAGAGACGAGGAGTGTGCGCCAGAAGTCTGCACTCATCCATTCCTCTCCGTACGCCTCATGGATGTCAACCAGGAATGACCTGAGAAGGAGTAGGTGAATTCTCTATGCTGTTGGCCTACTTACAAAAGCCAGAAGAGGAACTACAATGAGAGCCTGAGTTGTAGAAGGCATAAGGTGCAATTGACACAGGCTAAGAACTTCCTTTATATATAAAAGAAACTGATGTAATGGTTATAGAACTGCTTTTATTATAAAAAATAATCAAAATATGTGAGGGGCAACAGGAAATAGAAAGGCAAGGCGACCCCTTCTATTTCAAGTGCTCCACTCTTTCAATAACAATAAATCGATAACGCTGAAATACTGAGAAAAATTAGTAAACGGTGTTAATCGATAAATCATTATCACAAATGAATCTACAATAATATAATAATGCAAAAAATATTAGTAGAGTAACATGCATTTTTAACACCTAAGCAAATATTGCAACTAACACATCACTCAGGCAGACATATTACAAACTGAAAATTGTAATCAAAGTCATTCTTACCGTCAATAAATTTGAGAAAAACAAAAGTTGGAGTTTTCGTCGACAGCCAACCCATTCTCTTCCCGTAAATGCAGTTTTTCATTCACATCATTCAGTCACTCATTTGCATGAAATGTATGTAATATAATCTTTATGTTGAGGGCTCCCAGAAGTACCCCGAGCTCCCCAAGGTCTAAATCCGGCCCTGACTTCAATAGAGAGCAAGGGGGAGACGGGAAGGCCATACTAATGTGGAGTTCAGCAAAAGTGAAGAGCTAAAGGGTCTGTAGAGAACGGGAAGTGGATAATGGTGTCATTTTGGGTCCGAGAGTTGGTCTTTGAGGTAGATGGATTGAGGTAAGATGACCTTGCTGGAATCATTACTAATCTTGAAAAAAATAAGTGGAAGAATGATACGATATAATCAAAAGTTGATAGATCAGACAAACGTAAATGTTGATATTATTAACCGGAAGAATAAAAACGTCAGCTATTAAGAACTGGAGAAGATAAAGATAAAAACAAGAAATGACAGAGAGGAAATACTGAAATGACACGGAAAGGACAGGCGGTAGAGGAATAGAGATCGCTCACTAGAAAACACTGATTTTTCTTATTTTCAAAATTATTTCGTGTTACTCTGTCGTCATTGTTCATAGATGGTCTGTATGTATATGTGTGTGTGTGTGTGTGTATCTTTAAATACACGTGTATATATATATATGTATATATATATTTATATATATATATATATATATATATATATATATACATTATATATATATATATATATATATATATATATATATATATATATATATATATATATATATATATATATATATATATATATATATATATATATATATATATATATATATATATATATATATATATATATATATATATATATATATATATATACACGCATATATATAAATAATGTGTGTGTATAACAGTGTTGTCCAAACTGGGTTCCGCGTATCCATGGGGGTACACAACATAGATCATAAGGATACATGAACGAACAAGGAACACAGCACACAAACAGAAATATCACATGTTCTATGAATCATTTTAATTATTGTATTAATTCGAATTTATTGACCAACACTCTTCCAATGCAGTCTTTTTATGATTAGTATATTATTTGCATTATCCAAATTAAAACGGTTTGTTTAGCCATGGTGGACGGGGGGTGGGGTAGGGTGGGGGTACGTAACAGTACAAGAAGATAATAAAGGGTACATTAGGCGTGTTTGGACAACACTGCTCCATAATGTAGATTACTGTTATTATTCATTGCTGTAACAATATCATTTACCTTTGCCAATACAAAAGGAAACGCCATAGAAAAGTCAGTTTCAATAAAAAGACTTTTATTCCATGAAAACAGCTCGTGCTCCCCATACACTAACACTAAACATTAAACTAAACGACACTTGCTATACACAGGCATAGCATGAAAATACAAATCTTGAGCAACAGATAGTAACAAGATATCTGTCCAGTTGCACTCTCGTCCTCCACTCTGCTCCCCTCCCTCAGGGTATGTTCTTGTGAAGATATGCGGCGAGTCTGTTGAAGTGGGCGAGGTCCGACCCGGTGAATGTCCATACATGCGGACATACATAGAAATAAATGCATATTTGTTTACATTTACCTATCTGTCCGGTAGGTATGTTGATAGATACAGATGTCTAAAGTGATATATCTGCATGTCTAGACTGACAGATATACATGTCTAGACTGACAGATATACATGTCTAGAATGACAGATATATATGTCTAAACTGATATATCTGCATGTCTAGACTGACAGATATTCACGTTCCTATAATGAATATTCACCTGGTCGGACCTCGCACAGCTTTGGCAAACCGTCCGATAGTATTTACGATAACTCACCCTGGGAATGTATTGTGTGTGTTCCCCCAGGATGAGTGTGGCAAAAAGGTTATTGTGTTGCCGTCTGTCCCGGAATGTGGATTATGGTGTCTGCGGTTCATAATTCGTGTGGAAGTGGATTCCTATGTGGCTTACTTGCAGAGAGATAGACAGTGAGAGATAAAGAGATAGATATACGTATGTTTGTATGCGTGTTGTCATCATTTGTCTCTACTTTTGGGTTTGCATCATAACCACGTGATGTAAATAGTGCCCTCCCCCCCCCTTCCCCTTCCCCTCGCCAAAAAACATGTACATAACAAATCAAACAAAAACCCAGAATCCATCAGCGCCACGACGTTCACTTGTTTCCTCAACGACTACGATTCCACGACTTCACTTGGCTAGTTGACGACGACCTTCGGGAGAGCAAAGTGGTCGTTCCCGATGGTGTTCGCGAAGGGGCGGGAGTCGTCCGCTGGCTTGTCTTCGATCGAGGACACGCTCTGGGGAAGTGAGTCGGGTTTCAGTTGTTAGGAATCTATATATGAGTAGATTAGTTGATACGTAGATTAATTGATAAATAGGTACATTTGCATATATACAAAAACACATAGGTATGTACGTATGTGTATGTATATATATATACATACACATGCACAAAGACACACACACACACACACACACACACACACACACACACACACACACACACACACACACACACACACACACACACACACACACACACACACACGCACGCAGGCGCACACACACACACATACATGTGTAAACATGCACTCAAACACACTGAATTCCATTATTTCATCTTTCGGGAAATTATGCGACAGCGAATTCCACATATGTGTAAGAAGATGAAGTAAATCGCATTAAACATAAAATATTTCTATTCAATCGTAGTTACACCCTCTCCCTTTTTATCTCCCTTTTCCTCACCTTCTCTGTTTCCCATTTTCTCTCCCTTTTCATCTTCTCTGTCTCCCTTTTTCTCTCCCTTTTCATCTACTCTTTTCACACCCTTTTCCTTACCTCTGCTTCCCTTTTTCTCTCCCTTTTCCTCACCCTTTTTTGTCTCCTTCCCTCACCCCTAAACCCATCCCCACCCACCCTTTCTACTCCCCCCTCCCCTTCTCCCCCTCCTCACCTCTCTCCCTCTCGCCCTCACCCTCTCCTTCCAACTCATCCTCACCCTTCACCTCCCTTCCTACCGTCTCAATCCCACCCTCCCCTCTCCTTCTCCCTCACTCATCCTCTCCCTCCCCTCATCTTCTCCCTCTCCCTTTTAGTCTCATCCCACTTTCCGCCTCTCCCTCCACCTCTCTCTCTTTCCTTCTCCTTCTCACCTTATCTTTCCCCTTATCCTTCCCCTCCCGTCCTCCCTCACCCCCCCCCCATTCCCCTTACCTTACCCCTTTCCCCTCCCCCTTTTCCCTTTCCTTCCCATCTCTATCTTCTCATTCCCCCTCCCCCTATCCCCCTCACCCCCTCATCCCCTAACCCCCCTCACCCCTCACCCCCTTCCTCTAACCCCTCACCCCTCACCCCCTTCCCCTCACCCCCTCCCCCCTCTTTCCCCTACCCCCCTCACCCCTACCCCCCTCACCCCTACCCCTCCTCATCCCTCACCCCCTTCCCCTCTCTCCCCTCCCCCCCCCTCCCTCTCCCTTACCTCCATATACCGGCGATACCTCTCGAGCGTCCCCGTCAGAGAGAAGGGACAGGACTGGTATCTGGCCGCGCAGTCGCCGCCGTCCCTCCCGGCGTCCTCGGCCTCGATGTAGTCGTGCAGGAAGTCGTTCATTCCACGCTTCGGTCTGTGTGGGGAAGGAGGGGGAGGGGGGGTGAGCGTTGCATGACCGGGGTGGAGGGGGGAGGGGGAGATGGAAGGGAAGGAGGGCGGGTTAGAAGGGGGGCTTCGGTCTGTGTGGGGAAGGAGGGGGAGGGGGGGTGAGCGTTGCATGATAATAATAATAATAATAATAATAATGATAATAATAACAATGATAACAACAAACGTTACATCAATCATAATAATGACAGATAATAATAACAGCGATGAACATAAAATAATCAAGAATAGGAAGAATGCAGTAATGCAAAAAAAAAATTAATAATAATAATTATTATAATGATATTAATAATAATAATAATAATAATAATAATAATAATAATAATAATAATGGTAATAATAATAATAATAATAATAATAATAATAATAATAATAATAATAATAACAATAATAATGATAATCATAATAATAATAGTAATGATATTAACAATGAAATAATAGTAATGATCATAGTAACAAATAATGAAATAATAATAATGAACAAAATTTAAAATCAACAACCAAACAAACAAGCAACGAAGCTACAAGCGCCACAGAAGCGGCGCCGAGCTCGAACCCACGTGAAGAGCAGGGTGAGCAGTTCCCCGACCACGGTGTACCTCCCGATGGCGTTCCCTTGCAGCTCGCAGATGAGCCGCAGGAGACACGAGCGCCCGTCCACTCCCAGGCTGGCCAGGGAGTCCTCGATGGAGTGGAAGATGTTGAGCTGGTCTTCGCCGAGGCTTCGAGACCCGCCGCTGAGGGAGGGAGGGAGGGAGAGAGGGTTGAGGGGGTGCGGAAGGGAGGGAGGGAGGGAGAGAGGAAAAGAGACAGAGAGTGGAAGGGAGAAGGGGAGGGAGGGGAGGGAGAGAGAGGGTTGAAGGGTTAGGAAGAGGGGAGGGATGGAAGAAGAGAAAGAGTTGAGGGGATGGGAAGGGTGGGAGGGAGAGAGAAGGGGGAAGAGGGTTGAGGGGTTGGGAAGGGAGGGGGGGGAGAAAAGGAGAGAGGATGAGAAGGTGGGATGGGAGGGAGAGAGGAAGAGAGACAGAGAGTTGAGGGGATAGGAACGGGGGGAAGGAGGGAGAGTGAGTGAGAGAGAAGGGCATGGAAGGAGAAGGAGAGAGAGGATTGAAGGGGTGTGGAAAGGTTGGAGGGAGGAAGAGAGAGTGAGAAAGGAGGGGAGGGAAGGAGGGAGGGACGAAGGGAGAGAGAGAGACAGAGACAGACAGACTGACTGACAGATAGGCACACGAAGGTTATATCAGAAAAAAATGAAGGATCTATAAATATGAATTTTCTTTGAGAAAATCGCACATGAATAAAGGTTGCATTACTGTTTGGAGAATGAATTCCAGGCATCAATTTCTTTTCTTGTTAGGTATACTTTTTGCTTACCTTCTGATTGGCAGTCTTTACCTCCTTTTCTGCTGAGCTCATAGTCCTAAATTTTAGATTCTGTGACCCCTACCTTTCCAATTTTCTTCATAACCATTTTTTACCATTTTCTTTTTTTCATCGACCCTTTCTTCTGCCTCCTAAACTTTATTCTCCTACTTCTCTCCCAACACTCTTCCTTTCCTCCATCCCCCTCCTCCTTTCCCTTACCTTGCGCGTCCTCAACCAAGCGCCCTCCTTCAGCCCCTCCTTCCTTACCTCCTCCCTAAGGGCGCGGACGAGGACGCAGGCGAGGGCGGTTCCCCGAGGATAGAGTCTAGGAAGATGGTGATGGGCAGGGAGAGCGAGACGAGGGAGCGCAGCTTGGGGATGCCGTCGCCGTTGTCGTCGGAGAGCACCGGCAGGACCAGGGTGTTGGCCACGTTCCAGAAGGGCTTCGACAGGATGAATTCGGACGTCATCCTCGCCAGACGGGGGGGTCGACGGCGAAAAATGGGGCTTCTGGGGTCTTTTTTCTTTGACAGGCAGACAGAGCAAGAAATAGGGCTCTAGCGTAGTTTTTTTTTATTGGGGAGGGGGGGGGGATTTTAAGGGGTTCAGTTTGTTTCAAGAGTTTGTGGGGTTGTGGTGCTGAGTTTCCAGGTGTTCCGGAAGACCCTTTGACGGCGGTGGCGACTGAGGCTGAGACCCTACCTCATGGAGATACTGTGCTCGAGAATCAGTCTCGTCCGCTCTGAAAAGGTGAAAGAGAGAGAGGAAAAGCGAAATTAATACCCGTTCACTCACCTCCCTTCGTCAGGAGGGAAGAGGTCCTTGAGCGTGAGCGTCGCGATGAAGAGGAACTGAACGGCGTGAATGTACCTCGCCGCACGGTCAGGCGCTGAGTTGGAGCCCGTCGGCAGCGAGACCTGGTTCGTGATCGTCCACCGCGGGGACATCAGAATGGGCCGCTGCTGCCCCGTCAGGAGGCCGATCGTCATTGTGTGCGAAGGCGATAAGGGTGAAAGTAGAGTGTACAGGAAGGAGAAGGAAAAAAGCGAGGTAGGGAAAAGGAGGGAATTTTGGAGGCCGAAGAGAAAGCGGAGAAGAAAGTGTGAATATAAAAATAAGAAAGGAGCGCGAGCCAAGTGATTAAGCACGAAATCGGGGCCACGGGCGTTGTGGGCGGGTAGAGGAGACCGCCGGACGTCTGGAAGATAGAAACAGGACCTGTTAGATGGGTGTGGGCGTGCGGGTGGCCGGGCTCCCTCCCTCCCCGCCCTCGAGGTCTCTGTTTCTTCTTCCAGACACCCTCGCGGTCTCCCACCCTTCGCCCCGCCTTTTTCCGTCTTAATCTTCTCTATTTGGCGATTTTTATTTGTCATTTCCGATTATTATTGCCTTCAATTAATCGCATTTTTATTTCATAGGCATAGGGAAGCTTCAGCATGAGTTTTCAGTGCACAACGTAATGTAGAAACAGAAGCAAGTCGTGTAGTTAACAAAACCTCTAAAAGTTAGTGAAGTTACCCTCTATTTTCATCCGTTTTCTCTCATATAATCCGAGATTTTAAATGCTACTTGCGAACTAGAAAATTCACCGCCGATATGTTGCAGGCGAATGAAGCGTGTTCTTCAGATGTTCAATGTATACTTCAAACTTTTCGGTAAAAGAAATTCAGATATATGATTGTTGTGGAGAGTTGCCAACGTAAAATTAAACACGTAAGTATTTATCTGCATCCGCGGTAGAATAATGTAA
>NC_091585.1:11337920-11347920 GCF_042767895.1 Penaeus vannamei
GAGTCAGTTTGGTACACGGTGATAAAAATACTTTTTTCCTCATTCTCCTCTTCCTCTTCATGCATCACCATCATCATCATCACCTCCTCCCGCTCCTCCTCCTCCTCCTCCTTCTTCTTCTCTTCCTCTTGTTCCTCCTCCTCCTTCTTCTCTTCCTCTTCCTCCTCCTCCTCCTTTTCCTCCTCCTTCTCCTCCTCCCCTCTCCTCCCACTCAACCCTTCTGCCCCTTCACCCTACCCCTTTCTCCTCCCCTCACATTTCCCTCGGTTTTCAGTTAATCAGCTGTCTCCTCCATCGTCTCCCCTCGCCTTTATTCCCCCTTCTCCCTTTCATCACCTTCCCCTCTCCTTCACCTCCCCTCTTCCCCTCCTTGACCTCCCTTCTCTTCTCTGTCCCCCTTCACTTCCCTTCTTCCCCTTCTCCCCTCCCCCTCCTCCATACCCTCCCTCTCTTTCCCCATTCCTATCCCCTCCCACTCCCTCCTTCCCCTCCCTCTCTCTCTACTCCCTCTTCCCTCCTGCTCCCTTCTCTCCCCCTCTCCCCTCTCTTTCCCTTCTTCCTCCCTCTCTCCCCCTCCGTTCTTCCCCATTCTTCTCCCCCTTTGCCTTCCACCTCCCTCATACCCCCCCTACCCCATCTCCTTCTCCCCCCCCCTCATCCCCCTTTCCCTCACCCACTCATTCTTCCATCCTCCCCTTCCCCTCCCCCTCCTCTCCCTCACTCCTCCACCACTGCCCTCCCCCTTTTCCTCCTCCATCCCTTCCCCTTACCCTCACCCTTTCCCTCCCCTCCCTCCCCTCCACCCTCCCATCCCCTCCATCCCTCCCTCACCCTTTCCCTCCCTCCCCTCTCCATCCCTCCATCCCTCTCCCCCCCCCCCCCCCCGCGCGTCCTCACCTCCGCCGTCGAGCGCGTCCTCGTCCCTCTCCCTCCAGGCGCTGAAGGCCCCCTGGTGCGAGCGGCTCCTGCGCCTCCTGCTGGAGCGGCGTCTTCTGCGCGACCGGAAGGAGTCCGTTTCTGCGGGCGAGCACACTGTCAGGGTGAGGGAGGAGGATGAGCGTGAGGGGAAAGGATGGTATGATGAGGATGAGGGGAAAGGATGTTAAGATGAGGATGAGGAGGGATGAGCGTGAGGGGAAAGGAGGGTATGATGAGGGTGAGGATGAGAAAGAGGGGGAGGGGAGATGAGGGGGAGGGGAAAGGAGGTTATGATGAGGGTGAGGATAGAGAGAGGATGAGGGAGGAGGATGAGCGTGAGGGGAAAGGAGGGTATGATGAGGAAGAGGATGAGAAAGAGGGTGATGGGGGAGGAGTGTGAGGGGAAAGGATGTTAAGATGAGGATGAGGGAGGAGGATGAGCGTGAGGGGAAAGGAGGGTATGATGAGGGTGAGGATGAGAAAGAGGGTGAGGGAGGAGGATGAGCGTGAGGGGAAAGGAGGGTATGATGAGGATGAGGATGAAAGAGAGGGTGTGGGGAAAGGAGGGTATGATGAGGGTGAGAAAGAGGGTGAGGGGGGAGGAGTGTGAGGGGAAAGGATGGTATGATGAGGGTGAGGATGAGAAAAAGGGGGAGGGGGGAGGAGTGTGAGGGGAAAGGAGGTTATGATGAGGGTGAGGATAGAGAGAGGATGAGGGAGGAGGATGAGCGTGAGGGGAAAGGAGGGTATGGTGAGGATGAGGATGAGAAAGAGGGTGATGGGGGAGGAGTGTGAGGGGAAAGGATGTTAAGATGAGGATGAGGGAGGAGGATGAGCGTGAGGGGAAAGGAGGGTATGATGAGGTGTGAGGATGAGAAAGAGGGGGAGGGGGGAGGATGAGCGTGAGGGGAAAGGAGGGTATGATGAGGATGAGGATGAAAGAGAGGGTGTGGGGAAAAGAGGGTATGATGAGGGTGAGAAAGAGGGTGAGGGCGGAGGAGTGTGAGGGGGAAGGATGGTATGATGAGGGTGAGGATGAGAAAGAGGGGGAGGGAGGAGGATGAGCGTGAGGGGAAAGGAGGGTATGATGAGGGTGAGGATAGAGAGAGGATGAGGGAGGAGGATGAGCGTGAGGGGAAAGGAGGGTATGATGAGGATGAGGATGAGAAAGAGGGTGATGGGGGAGGAGTGTGAGGGGAAAGGATGTTAAGATGAGGATGAGGGAGAAGGATGAGCGTGAGGGGAAAGGAGGGTATGATGAGGGTGAGGATGAGAAAGAGGGGGAGGGGGGAGGATGAGCGTGAGGGGAAAGGAGGGTATGATGAGGGTGAGGATGAGAAAGAGGGGGAGGGGAAAGGAGGGTATGATGAGGGTGAGGGTGAGAAAGAGGGTGAGGGGGGAGGAGCGTGAGGGGGAAAGGATGGTATGATGAGGGTGAGGATGAGAAAAAGGGGGAGGGGGGAGGAGTGTGAGGGGAAAGGAGGTTATGATGAGGATGAGGGTGAGGATGAGGGGAAAGGATGTTAAGATGAGGATGAGCGTGAGGAGAAAGGATGGTATGATGAGGGTGAGGGTGAGAAAGAGGGTGAGGGGGGAGGAGCGTGAGGGGAAAGGAGGTTATGATGAGGATGAGGGTGAGGATGAGGGGAAAGGATGTTAAGATGAGGATGAGGGAGGAGGATGAGCGTGAGGGGAAAGGATGGTATGATGAGGGTGAGGGAGGGAGAAGGTGAGGGGGGAGGAGTGTGAGGGGAGAGGATGTTAAGATGAGGATGAGGGAGGAGGATGAGCGTGAGGGGAAAGGAGGGTATGATGAGGATGAGGATGAGAAAGAGGGTGATGGGGGAGGAGTGTGAGGGGAAAGGATGTTATGATGAGGATGAGGGTGAGGATGAGGGGAAAGGATGTTAAGATGAGGATGAGGGGAGAGGAGTGTGAGGGGAAAGGATGTTATGATGAGGATGGGGATGAGAGAAGGTGAGGGGAGATGAGGATGAGGGGAAAGGATGTTATGATGAGGATGAGGATGAAAGAGTGGGTGAGGGGAAAGGATGTTATGATGAGGGTGAGGATGAGAGAAAGGGTGAGGGGAGAGGAGGTTAAGATGAGGGAGGAAGGGGAGTGTGAGGGGAAAGGATGCTGTGATGAGGATGAGGATGAGAGAGAGGGTGAGGGAGAGGAGTGTGAGGGGAAAGGATGTTATGATGAGGGTGAGGATGAGAGAGGGTGAGGGGAAAGGATGTTATGATGAGGGTGAGGATGAGAGAGGGTGAGGGGAAAGGATGTTATGATGAGGGTGAGGATGAGAGAGTGTGAGGGGAAAGGATTTTATGATGAGGGTGAGGATGAGAGAGGGTGAGGGGAAAGGATGTTATGATGAGGGTGAGGATGAGAGAGGGTGAGGGGAAAGGATGTTATGATGAGGGTGAGGATGAGAGAGGGTGAGGGGAAAGGATGTTAATATGAGGGAGGAAGATGAGGATGAGAGGAAAGGATGTTAAGATGGGGATGGGGATGAGAGAGGGTGAAGGGAGGGGAGGATGAGGTAAAAAGGAGGTTAAGATGAGGCTTAGGAAAAGAGAAAGAATGAAGGAAGAAGGAGATTAAGATGAGGATGAGGATGAGGGAACGTGGTATGATGACAAGGATGCCGAAAAGTCTTATAAATAGGAATATGTGAGAGTACAGCACGAGACGAGAATGAAAATGAGTGAATGAGACGATGTTAAGGTGAAAATGAGGGATGAGGATCAGGATGAGGAAGCATGATATGAATGCGAGACAAATCAAGAACAAACATAAAAAATAATAAAGACAAAGAATAAAACAAAAACAAAAACCTAACTGGAAAATCTAGGAATGAAGACAAGGCTCACAACAAGATATAAGTGAGGGAAATGAGGATGAGAGGACGCGAAAATGAGCAATGGAAGAATGGGAAAAACATAGGAAAATGAGGACAGGAAGAATGAGGAAAATAAGCACAGGATGAATGGGAAAATAGGAAAGAGGACGGAAGAAATTAGGAAAATGAGCATGGGAAAATACGGAAAATAAGTACAGGAAACAAATAGGAAATGAGGAAAATGAGAACGGAAAAAATAGGAAAATGACGGAGAAATGAGGAAAATCGGCAGAGGATGAAGCTAAAAAAATGAGTGCGTGCGTAGAGCGAGAGAGCGTGAGGACGAAGAGAACACGGGATGACGTGATAATGCGACAGTAGTGTAACAAGCCATAAAAACATTATGTAATCACGAAAGAATTAGGAATATCATAGTCACCCCCACGAAGTACTATACTAAGTTTTCTTTGATTAATAACAAAAACAAAGATAATTGTAACAGCGCAATGGAAGAAATTAATTAACAATGCATGATAACAAAACACAAACAATATGATAATACATCAACTTACATCAGTATCATATTAAAAAACAACATATTATGAGATACTAACTAACAACATGACACCATGGCGTGATAAACAAAATAATGCTAATAAACGCGACAAAATAACAAGCACTAATTGATAATACCAATTAAAGGACAGTAAGTAACAAACTAATATAATAAAAAAATTATAGCAAAAACACTAGTTGACAACATGTCATTATTACAAAACACGTAATAACAAATTATCCAATTAATAACAAGACAAAATAACTAACACCAACATGATATACTAACAAAAGATAAACAAAGGACAACATATCATAAAAAATAACATAAGAACAAAAGACAAAAACACCAACATAGCACAGTAGCAAAAGATATGATTTAACAACATAACAAAACAGACAAAATGAAATAACAAAAGACCAACAACATAACATACAGACAAAACATACGTATAAAAAAACAATACAATAACAAAAAAACAACACGGTATATCAATAACCCAACAACATAGCACAGTACCAAATGACGCTAACACCAACAAAAAATATTGATTAAAAAAAAATAAGAATTAGCTAAAAGCACTCAGAGGGCGCATACCTCCGCCTCTGGTTACAAAAAATGAAATAAAAATAAAAATGTAAAATAAAATAAAATAAAAAAATTAAAAAAAACTAAAAATCTGTTCATAACTTTTTACGCTGCGCTATATCCGGACCATGATCCGGATCACCACCAAAATTTAACGGCATCTCAGTTGGGCCCAGACGCACCTCTGGTAAAACTTAGATAAAAATCTGCCTACAACTTTTTGAGTTGTCCCGCTAACCAACTAACCAACAAACTAACGAACGCTACAAAAAAACCGTTAGCATATGTACCAACCCAACACAGTCCCAAAACGAACCTAGCACCAACCTAAGAACCCGAGAGACGAATAAACACATAAACCACTTAAACCCAACCCAAACCGCCAACATCATAACACTCGCTCACGCAACATACTGCCCGAGAGGTCGAGAGGCGTCGACGTGACATGGCAAGCCTCGTCGATAAGCGAGTCCGTCGACCCTCCGCTGTCGCTGTCCTCGCCGTACCATTTCCCGCGCGTTCTGGGGGGGGAGGGGAAGGGAGGGTGAGGATAATGACACTAACAGTGATATTAATGATAATAACAATAGTAATAATAATGATAATAATAAAAATATTAATAATAACATAATGATAATAATAAAAACATTAATAATAACATAATGATAATAATGAAAATATTAATAATAACAATAATAATGATAACAATATTAATTTTGATAATAATAACTATTATTATTATAATGGTTATAATCATAATGATAATAATAATAATCATCATCATCATCAAAAGCTAATAGTAAAAGTAATAGTAATAAAGATAATAATAATACTGATAATAATGATGTCAATATTACTATTACTACTACTACTACTACTACTACTACTACTACTACTACTAACAATAATAATGATAATAAAACAACAACAACAAAACAACAATCACAGTAATAACAAAAAATAATAGTAATAATAATACCAACAGTATTATCTCTCTTAAATAATATCTATCGGAAAATGCCCTTTTATCTACCAGATGCCATGTGGTTTTCTTTTCTCTTACTGTCTATAAAACCTATTTCCCTTATTTTATCTCATTGGATTTTCACCTTTATGGCTAGCGACCCAACTTGTTCTTGCCAATCAAGGCGACACATACCCTAACATAAACACATACCCTAAATTAAACACAGGTCCTAACACAGACACATGCCCTAAGACAAACACATACCCTAACATAACTCTTCAAAATTAGTCAAAATATCGTTAAACTATTTAGTAACTATCTTGAACTTCATAATGCGAAAGTGACATAATGCATTAGTCGTCAGTTTTATCTCATTGGTCTCAGATATTACATGTTAACGACTCAATGCCTCATTATCTTGGTTGCCCTTGTTCGCTCCGTCATCCATAGATTTATAAAGCACTCTTTCATTTCTTTTCTCTTTATCTCTCATTGCATTTTTTATTTCAATCTTTTATCTGCTGTCACTTTTGCTCTACTTTTTGTTTTCTTTTTTCTTTTAATTATTATGATCATTATCATTCTTATTATCATTATTATCATTGTAATTTTTCTCATCATTATTATCATTATAATTTTTCTCGTCATTATTATCATTATCATTTTTCTTATCATTATTATCATAATCCTTATTATCATTACTATTACTCTATCACTATTATCATTATCATTATTATTTCGACTACTATTACTATCATCATTACTTTTTTGCTTAATCATCATCCTCATATCTTCTTGATCTTCCGTGTTGCCGCCCACCATTCTCTTTTCTGAGGGAAGGGTCGGTAAACTGGCCCTTGTTGGCAGGGAAATTCATCTTCATTGTCTGTTGAAAAGTGTTTTGTTTTGTTGACAAAGGAAACATATTCTGTCCTATATGGGCAAGGGAATTCTCTTTTTTTCATCTAAGTAATTTGTGAGGGGAAAATTATTGTTTTTGTTGTATTTTTTTTTTTTTTTTAGCTGACGAGATTTTGCTGTTGTTCTTGTTATTAAGAAGGTATTTTCTTATTTGAAAATTATCTTATAAAGTATTATCTTTGTTTCTCTGCCGTAAAGGGTCTTTTATACCAATGAAAAATGAGTTTCTCTTCCGTTGAATGTTACAGACTTTTCTATTGGTAACTTTTTTGTACCATTGAGAGGGGGAAATGTATTCTTTGTAGTAGAAGGGAATTTCCTCAAGCAGTAAGATAGAACTTCAAATACTACTCAACTGCGGCATAAGGTGAACGATGTATGTTTTTTTTTATTATTTTTATTATTTATTATTTTATCCTCTGTTTGCGTGGAGAAATTTATCTTTAATATTTATCAAGGAAGATGTTTCTATTTTTGCTGCTGCACGGCAAATTTTGTGTTGCAAAAAAGATTTGTATTAATTTACTGTGACTTTTTAAATACATATATATCTATGTATATTGCAAGTATACTCTTTTAATCTGCAGCATCTTTTTCATAAGCTGCAAGGAAGTATTTTCTGCTGCGAGATATTTCCTTTTTGAACAGGAATATATTTTTCTAGAATCATTGCAACTAAATTATCTCGATTCAACTGTATCGACTTATTACGCTTCCATCTATAAATCTTAATCTTACAACCTATCTTAATCTTACAACCGATCTTAATCTTACAACCTATCTTAATCTTACAACCGATCTTAATCTTACAACCGATCTTAATCTTACAACCTATCTTAATCTTACAACCGATCTTAATCTTACAACCTATCTCAATCTTACAACCGATCTTAATCTTACAACCGATCTTAATCTTACAACCTATCTTAATCTTACAACCGATCTTAATCTTACAACCGATCTTAATCTTACAACCGATCTTAATCTTACAACCGATCTTAATCTTACAACCATCTATTGTCGACCCTATTTTCACATATATGTCATCTTTAATCCCCCTCTTGCTAATTATCAAGGTTATGTGAACTATAAACCTCCATCGCGGATGTTGCAATGCAATTTCAGCCTTGTGCTAAATTCACGCGCCGAGACACTCTAACGGCCGTGCAATCTTGGCCCGACGGATTATCGGCTCCTTTCTTTTCTTTCTTTCTTTTCTTTTCTTTTCTTTCTTTCTTTCTTTCTTTCTTTCTCTCTCTCTCTCTCTATCTTTTTCTTTTTCTTTTTCTTTTTCTTTTTCTTTTTCTTTCTCTCTCTCTCTCTCTCTCTCTCTCTCTCTCTCTCTCTCTCTCTCTCTCTCTCTCTCTCTCTCTCTCTCTCTCTCTCTTATTCTACCTTTCCCCTATTCCTCTTTGCGTTTATTCCTTCTTCTTCCCTTTCTTTTTGCGCCTTGCATTGCGTTCCTCCCTCTTTCTCAGTTTTGAGTGTTTCCTCCTACTACTACAACTGCTAATATTTCTTCTATGACTACTAGTACTACAACTACGTCTCCTACTACTATTACTTCTATTACTACTACTACTACTACAGATACTACTACTACTACTACTACAACTACGTCTGATACTACTATTACTTCTATTACTATTATTACTACTACCACTACTATTACCATTGTTATTGGTATTGTTATTACAACTACTACTACTACCACTATCACTACTAACAATAACAACAACAACAATAATAATAATAATAATAATAATAATAATGACAATAATAATAATAATAATAATAATAATAATAATAATAATAATAATAATAATAATAATAATAGAACATCGGTAATGATAATGATTATACTAACAATAACACTAACAAATAACAAACAAACATCAAAGAAAAGACAAAGCAAATTCACATCCCGGCCCGTGAAACCTGGCAACATAACCGGAAGTATTGCGTGACCTCGGCCATAGGAGGTCACGTAGGGTCAGGTACGTCAATAAAGGCTCTTTGACTCTCCTGCTTCCCTTATTTTCATTGTATTGTTTCTTCTTTCTTTCTTCCTTCGTTAAGATTTTTTTAAATGTTTTTCTTAGGTAATTCCCCTCTTTCGTTTTTCTTTTTTTTTCATTTATCGCTTCTTCTTTTTTCTTTCATTCATCGTTTCATTCAATTATTTATCTTCTAACTAATTTTTGTTGTACTTCTTTCCTCTATTGTTTTTTTTTTTTCAATCATTCACTTATTTCTCTTTTCCCTCATATTTTCCTATCTTCCTTCTCCTTTACTTCCCCTTCCTTCCTTCCTTCCTTGCTTGCTCCTTCCTCTACTTCCCGTCTTCCTTCCGGCCGCATCAGTGCAGGGGGGGGGGGGAGGCGGTCTGCTTGCACGGAAGGCCTTTGTGCACGTGAGTCTGTGCTCGTGGATAACCGGCCTTGAGTGCTTCCCGGTGTGTCCGTTGCGTAATGGGAATGGGTGAGTACATGCACATGCTGAGGTCCGCAGCATACTTCGCGCACACCAATGTGTACTAATATAAACATACACACTCACACACATACATATACACACTCACACATGCATATATATATAATACACACACACATACACGCTCATACATGCATACATACATAATACACACGCAAACACACACACACATAATAAACACAAACACACACATGCATACATATATAACAGACACGCATGCATACATACATAATAAACACGCACATGCATACATACATAATAAACACACACATGCATACATAAATAATAAACACACACATGCATACATAAATAATAAACACACACATGCATACTTAATAATACAGACAAATGCAAATAAAAGCCAGTATAAATAAAATCAACTTAAAAGCATGGCTTCCTTACCCTCCCACCATCAGATCGAGCTCGGAGTGGGCGTGCCTCGGTCCGTAGGAGTCGAAATGGGCGTGGGTGGATGCCGGGGCGTTGGGCGGGTGCTGGTCGTGGGCGTAGAGGCGAGCGCGGGCGGACGGTGGGCGCAAATCGGGTAAACTGGAAGAGCCTCTCACTCCTGCTGCGGGGGCGGAGGGGAGAAAAAGTTGGAACGTTAGGGGAAAATTAGACATTTAGGGGAATTTCTTCTTATGTTGTATTGGGAGAAATGGAGTTGGAATGTTTGGGTTAAATAAAAAAAATGGGGAACTTCTTTTTATAT
>NC_091585.1:11365420-11367920 GCF_042767895.1 Penaeus vannamei
GAAGATCGTCGTCGTCGTCGTCGCCGTCGTCACACGATGGGAAGCCTCTGGTGGAGGAATCAGCGAAGGGGGTCCTGGGTTTGCCCCTCCTTCGTCCCCTGGGGCTGTCCAGGGCCGTCGAAGAGACCCATTTGCGGGTGTGGAAGCCCCCTCCTCTCCCCCTCCCTGCGCTTCCTCCTTCTTCCTCGTAAAAGACGCCCTCTTTGCTAGTCCCAAGCCTCTCCAGGTGATCTGAGCTGAGGTATCGAAGGCGGAGCTCCGGCGCGTCGCTCCAGAAGGGTGAGGTCTCGTCAGACTCGAGGAACAACTCGACCGCGAACTTGTGGGGGACAATATGGAAGGGGTCCACCTTATAATCCCGCTCCCGGGGCTCCAAGCGGCCGCTCACCACGTCCAGAACCTGCAACGTTAAACGCGGGTCACTACAAAATGAACACCTCACACACAATACCACGACACGTCTCCATTTACAGTCACTCAGTCTTGCTCAAAGGACAATCTGCAATCAAAATCCCCTACTTTGGAAAAATAAATAAATAAAATAAAATGCAGCGACAGACAGTAACCGAGGTACAAACCACAGCCAACTAGAAATGAATGAACAACAAATGATACCCTTACTCCCACGTCTCCTTCCAACCAATCAACACCCAGTCCTCCCAGCCAATCACGTGACCCGTCACCATAGAAACCACCTTATTAGAAACCCAGAGAACCAATGGTAACACTCAGCACCCGACGAACCGCGTGTCACGGAGGGAGACGCCGAACCCTCAGAACAACAGATGGAACAGCACGGGCGAGAATGATCTTATCTTTATTGATGTTTCCGTAGCGGGTAATTTGGGGACACTTCGTCCAGCAGCGGGAGGAGAGTTGGGGTTACGGGGTCTACGCGATGGAGGGGGGGGGGATTTTTTTCCTTTTTTTTGGGGGGATGGATTTTTTTTTTTTGGGGGGGGGGAGCTATTTAAACATGTGGTCGTTGCTTTCTGGGATTTTGTCTTTGGTTGGTCTGGATGGTTAGTGCTTGTCGCATGTCTGTCTGTCATGTTTGTCTTTTGTCTTTTTGCTGCTCTCTCTCTCTCTCTCTCGCTCTATCTATTTGTCTGTCTATCACACACATACACACACAAACACACACACACACACACACACACACACACACACACACACACACACATACAGACGTACATACACACACAAACACGCACACACTTTTTACCGCTCTCTCTCTCTCTCTCTCTCTCTCTCTCTCTCTCTCTCTCTCTCTCTCTCTCTCTCTCTCTCTCTCTCTCTCTCTCTCTCTCTCTCACACACACACACACACACACACACACACACACACACACACACACACACACACACACACACACACACACACACACACACACACATACACACACACACAGAGCGAGAGAGAGAGAGAGAGAGAGAGAGAGAGAGAGAGAGAGAGAGAGAGAGAGAGAGAGAGAGAGAGAGAGAGAGAGAGAGAGAGAGCGAGAGAGAGAGAGAGAGAGAGAGAGAGAGAGAGAGAGAGAGAGAGAGAGAGAGGTTTAATTCCGAGAGTAGGCTTCAATTCCTCAAGAGAATCCCCGAAGGCGTTTCAAATCTCCCTCCAAACTCAAGCGTGACGTCATATGTAAACAAACCCGACATGCAACGAAATAATTATCCGTGAAGTGAAGGTATGGGACAAAAATTTACATATAAATAATTTCAGATTAGTTTCTTTCGGTGTTTTGTTGGAACGAAAAAAGTATTAGCTTCGGCACATGCGGTAAATAACTTCCTACATAATAAATAAATCAATGAAGGTGTGATTCCTGTTTTTAACCGTTATTTTTTCACCCTTTAAAAACTCTAACACGTGTTAAATTATTGTGAAAAGTAGCCATATCTGATAATAAACGTTTCACAAGAACTCAAACAAAAATATTCTTTGTAATCTTAATGTTGTCGATCAAGAAGTTTGATTCACGAACCCATTTCAGGTTAAACGAGCGTTCTGCGTTATACAAATATAGCTATATACAAATATCGTTATACAAATATGGTTATACAAATACAATATATATATCTGAGGGTCATAAAATCAGTCAACGATCACAGGCACTTTAAATAAGAACCAGAAACATGTTAATGGGACGAATGGTGAATCTTGACTTATTGGCCACTACACCATAAAAAGGAACACTCCCTAAAGAACAATAACATCCAATCTTTCCAGAATTCCCCTTATCTTTAAAGGACTCCCCTTATCTTTCCAGAACTCACCTTATCTTTCAAGGACTCCCCTAATCTTTAAAGGACTCCCCTTATATTTAAAGGACTCCTCTTATCTTTCAAGGACTCCCCTTATCTTTAAAGGACTCCCCTTATCTTTCAAGGACTCCTCTTATCTTTCAAGGACTTCCCTTATCTTTCCAGAACTCCCCTTATCTTTAAAGGAATCCCCTTATATTTAAAGCACTCCCCTTATATTTAAAGCACTCCCCTT
>NC_091585.1:11382920-11405420 GCF_042767895.1 Penaeus vannamei
TAGCCTTAAATAATACTAGAACTAAGCTGAAAATCCAGATGGAAAGCCGAAGTCGCGTGTCTCCGTTTCAATAGTTAATAGTACAATACTCTGTACTTTGTTACTCAAGAGAGTCCTCTATGTTTTAACTATTACATGTTATAAAAATAATTTCATGATGTTATTAAATGTCTGTACAGTACTGCAGATGATAAAGTAATGGCTTTATTATCCTTTGGGTGATTTGCATAACAAAAAATTAATAATAGTAACACATGTTATAATGTGAAGAACATTGTCGTTAAAATGCAATATCAAAATAATGGATCCATTAAAAGCAATAAAAATACATTTCACATTCATAGTTTATGTATTCCTCATAAGATGATATTATTATTATTTGTATTTTCGTTGAGATTCGAATGTTTTCTGTATACAAACAACAGACATGGCCGACCTCGTGAGTGAGGACACACGTGATAAAACCTACGACGATATCCCAGGCCTCCAACCATGGATGCTTCAGCAACTCAAATATCTTAGTAAGCTATAGTTTTGTCTTGGTTATATATAATTAGATTGGTGTAGATCATGTCACACAACCATAATTGCAACACAACTAGGGCTGGACCTTCCTTTGCATGTTTACTCATTACAACACTCCTGTCACACAGCTGACATGGTATTAGTTTAATGTTATCGAGGACGATGCACATACATAGAGAGAAATTGACTATATCTTATAGAACATAAGACAGAGTCATATACAACACAGTTACAGCTGTTTTGGCCACATATTTCCCGCAAAATGACGAAAATATCCGCTGCAAATCAGTTTAGAGACTAAAAGCGTTTTAAGAAGGGGAGCTCTTGGACAAGAATTTTTGCCGATAGGCCAAGAACTGTACTGTTCCCTGCTCAAAATGCTTTCCAAGGCAGGCAAGCCTTATTCAATGATGCCAGACATGTGGGTCGTCTTTCTATAAAGTACATAACAGTCCTTAGAGAACATAGAAATGTCAAACTAACACACAACATATAAATTGAGGCTGGAGTTTATTTCATTGGGGGTTGGTAACAGTTTTAGTGCACTAGTGCCACATTTAGATGGCAGAGAGGTAAATAAATCTACCCCAACATCTTAATGAAGCTCAATATTTTCTTCTATATTCATATAAACTGCCACAAAAACACACTTCTGATATACTATCAAAATAAATCAACATCACTGATTTAAAATATAGGCCTACCTAGCCCACATACAAATTTATGAAAAATATAACAGCCACTGAATACAAAATCAACAGAAGAATATTCCTAGAAATTCTCAGACTTTTTCACTTGATAAATTCTCGATTTAGAGAGACAAGGAGTTTTATTAAGAGATAAATTGTTCGTCTTATAATGATTTATGATTTATAAGCCAAAAATTTTAATTCCCATAACTTCCAATATCTCTTTTCGTTTTCAGTTAATTTCATTTTCTTTGAATATGATTTTATGGAAATTACAGAATCAAATACAGTGAAAAAATTATTAAGGAGAGTTCTTGGCCAATGCCCGCATTCAAAGGATTGTGACCAGTACAGTATGCGAACGATGCTGTTGCCATGGTGATTGTACACCGCTTGACTTAGAAAGTGCAAGTCTAGCCATCTGTGGAGTTCACCTGAGAAAGCAAGTGAAATTCTTGAGTTAGCAAGAAAAAGTCTTGAGATTTTAGGCAAGAACTTTCCCTGCTTTAAGTGCCTCAAGTTCACAACACCCTCACAGTCAGAGGTTTTAATGTTGTATTCTATGTAATGCTAGTAAAGGGGAGTGGGTACAGGGGGTCTTATAGAATATATAGAAAATAGGAAAGGTTAGGTTTAGAATTTAGGTTTGCATGATACCGAGATTAGAACTTAGTCTCTGGAGGATGTTCTGCTCTCGGTAACAAGTACCCTATATCAGCTTAAATAAAATTAGTACTCAAAGACAAAAACTTGCTGATGGGATTTCCAGCAAGCCATAAAAATACATCTCACATTCAGAGTTTGTGTAGAAAAAGTATTAAGATCTATAGATTTTTGTGCTATACAAATCACCCAAAGGATAATCATGCCATTAATTTATCATCTACAGTACTGTTCAGACATTTAATAACATAATGAAATGATTTTATAACATGCAATTGTTAAAACATAGAGGACTCTTGAGTAAACCACAGATTACAAAAGCTACCATGCTATCACCCAGATTGCTAAGTTTGCATATTACTACATTGCATTGTAAATGTGCTCTTTTTATACACCTTCTCTGGTTTATTTCAGGATCATTGGGGCAAATTTTTTTCATTTTTGAAGGTGCTGTGAAGGCTGTCAGGGAGCAAGGACCACCTATAGTTTTTATTTGATATCCGAGGAGCACATGTTATTGCCATACGAGTGCACTTGAGACTTGGAAAATTATATTCTGAGCTTTGTTTACAAACTTTGCAGTCTGGGCTATCACAGAATCTCATTAGCACAATTCAAATAATTGCAGATGATAATAGGTAATTGTTAACATTGGAGACAATATTGATGATAGGGTACAGGTCCAATTTCAGTGAGCAGACCTTATCAGGTTCAGTTTCAGTCAGCAAGCAACCACAGAGCACATTATTAGTATGTTCTCAGTTCTGCCAAAATGTATCTGAGTATCAAGAATAGTTCCTTTGCTGCAACTCAAAATACCATAATTTGTATAGGCAAGAAATGAATTGTATGAAAGTTTTGTACTATACATTAGTATAGATATAGTGTAAGTTTGTGCAGTCTTTAACCTTAGGAAAATATAGTGTTCACCAAAGTCCTGTTTTGTTAAATGTGTCTAGATGGTACTGCAAGTGTTTAGCTCACTAAGGAATCAGTACTGATACTGTCAATATCAATGCTATTGCTATCATGAATATCATAATTTTTGCTGATAATACCATTTTTTCAGAAATTTTAAGACCAACTCCAATCCAGTACCATTGTATACCACCTGCTATTGAGGGTCGCGATATCATTGGAGCTGCCAAGACTGGCTCGGGAAAAACACTGGCTTTTGTGATTCCTATTCTCCAGAAACTGTCTGTCGATCCATATGGCATTTATGCATTGGTTCTCACACCAACTAGAGAACTTGCTTTCCAGGTATGTTCAGCATGAGAGTCTGTCAGTCAGTCAGTCCCAACCAACTGACCAACCTATTACAATATAACTAAATTCACCAAACTACTTGATTATTCCATGCACATTTTGTTTTTGTTTTTTACATGTTTGGAAAATGAGAAGTGGTAATTTATTTATTTCAAGATTTACAATGCCTAGTATATTTTTGTCTCCTACAAAATCAGTTTTGAGATAGTGTCATTCAGAGTTACATGGATGTAGGTATAAGAAGCAAAAACAAGAGCAGAGTGCTCACTTAACCCATTACTGCTGAGAACATGTAATATTTACTGTATTTTTGTTATATTAAATGTATTTACTCATAGATGGCTCCACAGTTGCACAGGCAATAAGGAGGCAATTAGTAGACTGACATGATCTCATCCGATTTCCCCTTTCCCTGATTTGTTATTGTTGTTTTTTTGGTAATGCTATTGATATTAATGTTCTTATTATCATTACTGATATTATGATTATTATAAATCTTATTAACAATACTAATAGCAGTGCAGAATATTTTTTAAAATCTGGACATCAAGGGAAAGGGCTAACATATGAGATAGATTGGACTAGTAATTGACTCCTTGGTGGGTTAATCACCACCAACTCCCTCCCTACGTACTGCCATCTTTGTGCTTCATAGATTTCAAGTGGAAGGCATTAGAGTTGAATGCGAAGAACCCTCAAAAATTAACTTTAACCCCAGCACAGTAGTTTTGAGTTGGGACAGATAGCACTTCTTCCCTTAATATTGGAATGACCTTCCACATGTAGGAATAAAACATAATGGCATGATCAAAGATTGTGATCAAAGATTGTGAATGAAAGATAGAAAAGCTTGTTTCCCTTCTGTTTATGGTAATTTACATCCAGGCAGTAGATGGGAGAAGAGAAGTTTAACCCTCTCTCGTCAACCAAATCAAAATTTTCATGATGAATGTTGGGCCACACCCATGTACTTTCTGTTACAGCAAAAAGAATATGAAAAAATACATAGCTCCAGAACTTAATAATATTTGATAGTACAGTGTTATACCAGCTCAAAATACTGTTTTAATGTGAAGTTTCCTATTGCATTAGGTATGTTATTGTTTATAGTAGATGATTATTATGTTTATTTGCAGAATATTTTTGTGAATCTATTTTAGAATTTTCATATTTAGTTTCCTGTCCTTTAGATATTATCAGGTATTAACATAGTTGTTACATTCTGTTGTATAAGACAAGTAAAAGGAAATTCTAGAGGTGTTAGGTAAGGCTCCTATCCCCTGCCATAACTAAGTTCCTAAATTTCAAGTAATGCTAAGCCAAAGGAGAAGGTAGAGTCAAGGGTGAAGTAGGAAAGGGGCCTTCAATTTTTTTTAATGCAACCATGAGTCACTTTATTTTCAAATTATATAAATTCAAGCTTGTGCTCGAAATGATCCCCAATATCCTGTCCTTGCAGATAGCAGACCAATTCAAGGGCCTGGGAGGTCCTGTCTCTCTAAAAATATCTGTGATTGTGGGAGGTATAGACAGGTTGACACAGTGCAAGGAGCTCAGCAAATCCCCTCATGTGGTAGTGGCCACACCTGGAAGACTTGCAGATATACTGGATAGTGCACCTGAATTTACACTCAAGAGGTAAGGATATATACTGCTAATATACTGAGGTTTCTCTGATTATTTCATATACATTACATTTCCTACCTTGTTTTCTGTTATAGGAAGCAAGGATTCCCTATCCCTTCTTCAGTCAGACCTCAAGATCATCTGAATTCATGAGAATAGCTGTTGAGTCCTTCCTCCAATGCAGCCAGTTTTCTTCTTTTCAGAATAAAGTTCCTGGTTCTGGATGAAGCTGACCGTCTCATGGATGGCAGGTTTGATGATCAGATCCAGACAATCTGGTCATCACTTCCTGAGAGAAGACAGACTCTTCTGTTCTCAGCGACAATTACAGACAGATTGCAGAAAATGAAAGACTTGGCTTCCTCAGAGGTGAGGCATGGGGTTTAACCCATTGGATCTAGGTGCTTCACTGCCTGCACATGGCCCAAAATCTGGGCATTAGGCTTACTTTATTGGGGACTCTCCTGGGTGCGTGGGTTGTAGGAGGACATGCACAAACTCTCATGTGTCAAGACTCTTTGCCTGCCCTTTGCAATTTTATTGTATTTTCTTTCTGCTTACATTCTCTTTTTTTTTTTTTTTTTTCTTTTTTCTTTTTTTTTTGTGTGTGTGTGTGTGTGTGTGTGTGTGTGTGTGTGTGTGTGTGTGTGTGTGTGTGTGTGTGTGTGTGTGTGTGTGTGCGTGCGTGCGTGCGTGCGTGCGTGCGTGCGTGCGTGCGTGCGTGCGTGCGTGCGTGCGTGCGTGCGTGCGTGCGTGCGTACGCACGTCCAAGGTCTCAGGATGCACAGACTCCACATCATCTCTTTAGGTAATTCATAACTCTGTGCAATGATAATAACAATATGTATCATTTGGTTATTTGTGGCTTTTTATTATTATTATTATTATTATTATTATTATTATTATTATTATTATTATTATTATCATTATTTAATATAAAATTTTCTGTAGTACACCCTGGGCAGGAATAGGATCCTGAGTATGGAAATAGTGTTATTCCTAGGGCCACTGCTCTTCCAGTAATAGCTCACAGATGGTACATTCCACACATTTACCAATAAATATAACGCAAGATCCCTTGCTTGATTACCCACTGATTCTAATAATGCTCTTGAGAGTTTTGTGCACTCATGGCAGGTCATTTCCATCACCCTAGCCTTTCAACTGAAATTCTAATGTTCCCATCATCCCAGCTCTCTGCCTAATTATTCCATGATGGCAAGTCTATTTTTATGATGCAATGATTACATCAGCCAGATCCTAGGGGATAATACATTGTTTTTAAAATGAATATAAGTCGTATTGTGATTGATTTTGACTTTATATGGTGTAATACCTTGCAGTTATATTTAGTCTTTGACAACAGTGAGCATTTAACATACCAGTGATAGCAGATCATGAGGTAATAGTAAAAAGAAATAAACCTGTGAATACCCAGGTACTATCACTCTTATTTAGAAAATTATCTCTTCCATCAGGTATTCCTCTGGCAGACAAGTGCAAAGAACGACCAGGCTACTGTGCAGCAGTTGGATGAGCGCTATTGTCTTGTCAGCCCGGTCTCAAAAGATGCCACAATGGTTGCCTTGTTATTGGAATTCTCAGAGAAAAATCCCAAAGGACTAATTATAGTGTTCACAGATACCTGTAAAAGTACACAAGTAAGTGCATTAGACATTGAATATTATTTTGTCATTATTAACAAAATTTACATACCCTTTTCTAGGTCAATGGAATTTACATAAAGGTAAAAAAAGTAAACTTGCATCACCTTTCAAAATGGAGAAGCTGATGCTAGTACAAAATCCCTTTTTCCTAATAAATTGTCTTTTACTTCATTTCCAACCTGACATCACAGAAGTTCACTTTTTGTCACAGATATTGAGCATGATGCTGAACAACCTAGGAGTGCAGTCTGTCTGCATCCACTCCATGCTCACGCAAAAGGAGCGTCTGGCTGCCCTTGCCAGGTTCAAATCATCTCAAGTGAAGATCCTCATTGCCACTGACCTCGCTAGTAGAGGCCTTGACATTCCTTTGGTAAGTTTGGATTTGAAAAGTAATTTGTGACTCATTGCCTCCCAATACCTTGCTCGTTGTTGTGGGAAAGCTTAGGAAACAGAGACTGAAGCCCAATGTACCTTGGACCTCAGCCCTCGCCTCAACTAATTTTGCTTGGTCTTTTCTTCTCTCCTTTCTGTATATTCCTTATCCCCTTCTTCTATCCCATTCCTAAGATATGAAAGCCATGCTGAAGGGATGAAAGGCTGGTTTTGTATCAGTCATGAACCCTCTCCAGGTGCCATAGGTATGGTATACCCTTGGTTAATTGCCTAGCTCGCCTAGCTCTTACCCCTAATGGGGACCCTGAGGGGTAGACCATTTCGTTTCCCCATTTTATTCAGGCTCAAAATGGTCAATAATGAAGATTCTTCACCCTTAACCCAATGCCACCAGGTAAAAAAGTTAGGCAAATGGATGTGATAACAGGATTGTTGGCGCGCATCTGGCAGTTTCCCCTGTTTGCGCCCGGCTCATTCAGTTGTTTGCGAGTAACATCTGGCACCTAAATTTGAAATTTTACCTTCATTATATGTGCTATTGCCTAAAATCTTTAAATGAATCATATAAATGAAGCCGGTACTGACCTAGAAAAACAAACACTGTCCAGTAAGACAATGGCGTGGGATTGTTCTTAATATGATGCCATCTGTTTTTCGGTCCACAACAGCCATGCCACCTGGCAACTAGAGGTTAAGAATTTGATGGTTTTCAGACCCCTGCCCCTCCTTTGGCCACAGCTCAGACTGCTGATACTAATACCCCCACCTCAATGCTTACTGACAACTCTATCCATTCCAAAACATCCATCCAGGTCATTACTCAACCTCCAGAGTGCACCCCTTCATCTCTCTCAATATTCTTCTCTCCATCTCCTACTACATAGTCCTCTTCAATGTCTACCCCCTCTTCCCTTATTGCTACTCTTCATCCTTATTGTTCTCCCCCCCACAGAACTACTCCACCCCACACCACCCCATCTTCCTCTTGCCCTTGTCCTTCTACTACCTCTACCTCTGCAGACCTTTTAAGTACTCTCTTTGGCCCAGCCAAGTGGAATCCATTCTTTTTTATTCCCCCCACAGCCCCTTATTCTCAGAATATCCTTCTATTTCAACAGTCCCTCCAAAAACAAGTAGGCAAGGTTACCTTTTGCAGCACTCCTATTGTTCACGCTTTACATCAAACTCGTGCACTATCTACCCAACTGATCTTACTGGCAAACCTATTCCTGCTGAACCTCACACCTCTCTTAGTACTTGTACTGGAACTGTTTCTCTCCCCCCAAATGCTTGTCCTATCTACAACAAGGACTAGTCAGACTGTGAAAATGACCTACTTACCTGCCTTGCTAATTATGATGCAGTGGCTGTATAGTGTTACGATATTCCTGCCAGAGACCAGCGTAAGTCCCATGTCAATATTTCCAAGATTAGCTTCCATAGACAAGACCTCCCCAATTAAGTGTATATTGGTGGATTGTCCTACCATGCCCGACCATATCGACCCAATGTCAGAATTGTCCATGTCAGAAATGTTGGTGTTTTGGCCACCAAACCAAACACTGTCGCTTCACAGCCCGCTTTCCTCTATGTTGCCCAACCTGGTCATGAACATTCAAATTCCATGCTCAGTTACGTACGTGCCAATTGTGGAGACTCCCATGATGTATTTTATAGGAGCTGCCCTGCATATAAGTTTGAATGTGAGGTAGCAATCTTCAGATTTAAACTAGACAGGAAGCACAACAACGTGGTTTTTCTGTCTCAACTTATTCCAATAGAGTCCTTTGCTCTGCTCCCCCACCATCTTTACAAGATGTTTCTGGATCTCCCCCAGTATCTCTTCCCTATACCCTAAACCATCCTATGTCTAATCACCCTATCCCCCAGTCAAATTCGTTTTCCAGTCTAAATCCAGATACTCCAACCTCTACTACTTTCCTGATACCTAATATCTACCCCTCCTCCTTACTTTATTTGTTGCACTTGGTAACCTAAACGTTCCACTCCACCCTATCCTACACCTTCCTGTTCTGCTCCTCAGATATCTGTCTCCTTTTCTCCTCCTTACAAGAAAACCTGTTTCTCAGTCTTCTTCACCCAACTCCCCTCCAGAAACCCTTGAAGACATCCAAAACTTCCTAGAGATGACCCTAAGGAACACTCTGCTCCTTCATCCACCCCCCAATCCCGCTGTTCCTACTCTTTCAACATTTAACCCATTTACAATGGGTGTCCCACATATGAGATACCCGGAAAAATAAATGTTGCCGGGCATCCTGCTGGTGTGACGCTGGATCGGAGCTTGCACTCCAATTCCGTTGCGGGCCGCGACCGGCACGTGGACAGATTCCAGGCCAGCTGTGCGCACCAATTTTGAAGGGAACTGTTATCTTCGGCTTCAAAATATACGGTCACTAGTAGGTTAAAGTATTTGCAGATATCCATCATCATCCTCCACAGGTCCCCTATACCCCCCTTCATTGTACATCTTCCCTTTCTACTGCCCCCACTTGAATACTCACATGAATCCCCTCTATCACATCAGTGTCCTTCTCCAGACATTCTTCCTGATACTTCAGTACCTTCCCCAGTACCCCTTTCTCATCCCCTGGATTCTTCTCCTCCTACTTTTCCAACAGCCACCTTTGTTTTCCTTGAACAATGTCCTTATTCCTTCCCCAGCCACAGATACAATGCAATTCACACAATCGCTCTACCCCATTAACCTTCCCCATTTTAGTAATCCCTGCTCTACTTCATTTACTTCCCTCATTTCCCTTTTCGTTACCATACTTTCCTAGAACACCCTCTAATCTTTGATATCTAACACCCCCCCCCCCCTCTCCCTGGATTTTTCTCCTACTTTTCCAGCAACCATCTCTGTTTTCTTTGAACATTGTTCCTATTACCTTCCCCAGTGCCAGATACACTGTGATTCACTCAGTCAACCTATCCCCTTAACCCTCCCCTTTCTACTAATCTCTGCTCTAGTTCACTTACTTCCCTCTTTTTCCTTTTCACTACCATACTATTCTATAACGCTCTCTAATCTTTGACATCTAACACATTATATCCTAATCTTTAACTCCTCTTTACTCTTTCCGACACAATATTTTACCATAGTGTTATGTAACCTTGGATGTCTAGCCCATTTATTTGTTTCTCAAACATTAAAAATTAAACATTTGTGAATCATTATGGTGCATCAAATTTCAGTAGTAAAGCCAGGATTTTAATTCTGCTTCCTTCTAGTAATTTGTGGATTGTTTTTGAGTTTGAAATCCAGCCTTCTTATATCATAATTATGATACAGAGTTTTGTGTCCAAGGGAGAAAGAAATTAGCAATTTAGTGATAATCTTCCTGATACATATAAATTTTAAACAAAAGTGAAAGAATGATAACATTGCAGATCAAAAAAATCATGTGAAGAAAGAAAAAAAATGAAGTTAATAGATAATGATAACATTGATAACAAAAGCAATGAAAACATCTCTTCCTGTCATAGGTTCAGCTTATTGTCAACCACAAGATCCCAAACAGCCCAAGCGTCTACATCCATCGAGTCGGAAGGACGGCTCGTGCTGGCAGGTCAGGTCAAGCTGTGACCTTTGTGACCCCACATGAACTCAAGCTCCTCCTGGCTGTTGAAGGGAAGACAAAGAGGAAGATGTCTGAGGTCAAGGTAGGTCAAGAGTAGTTAATTAAAGTTTTTCTATTTACTTAATGTTTTGTTTATTCAATTACTTATTTTGTCTTATTTTCATCTTTAGTATTTGTGTTCTTTGTTGGTGATTTCTATTTTCTATTTTTATTCTATTGATTTATTTGTTTAATTGGTTTAATTTTGTTTTTGATCTGTCCTGTGTTTGTCAATTTTATTTTGTATTATTTTTGTTGTTGTTGTTTTTGGGTATTACATACAGTTGTTGCTGTTGTTACAATTGTTGTCATCATCATATCATCATCATTAGTAGTAGTAATAGTCATATTCTGTGAGGCTGATTTATAAGAAATTATCTTGTGTCATTTCTCTTTCCACTGACAATTTATTTATCTCAATCACAAACGTCAGGTGGACGAAGCGATGGCACAGAGAATTATGAAGCAGGTTAATGTCACAAAAAGAGAACAGGAGATCAAGCTTGATGAAACAGACTTTGATGAGCGACGGAACATCAACAAACGCAAGCGGTTAATCATGGAAGGAAGGTGAAGATTTTGTGGTTTTGTCATTTCTGCTATTTCTCTGGTTGATTTGTGTGAAACTTGTAGGAAATATCTGATATCTTTTTGTAAATCTAGTCAAATGGTGGAAATTCTGTGGCCTTGTTTTTTCCTGATTTGATTGTAATACTAGTCCTTCACATTTCCTTCCATACAGAGATCCTGATGAAGTAGAGGAGAAGAAAAAGAAGCTGTTGAAGAAGAAACAGCGGGAGATGAAGCAAGAGCGAGAAATGATGCTACAGAGATTAGGCGTGAAAAAATCCAAAAAGAACGAAAGCCAAGGCAAGGGAAGCGTAGCCAAGCTTAACAGTCCTTCAAAAACACCAAATAGCACCAAGTCAAAGAATATATTGGACTCAAAGGGAAAGATGAAAAAGAAGCGTAGCAAAATGAAAACTGGTGGTGGTTTCACTGTCTCAGATCTCGAGTGAATTGTTATTATTTATAATCTTTTTTATTCATATGTTACATACTATTGTGTAAATACCTTATTGTTTGTTTGAGGATTATGTGTAACAATTGTTACTAGTAAAAAATATTTTTATGTAACTATGTATAAAACTAAAAAATAAATAAATATAAATTCATGAGGATGTATTATTTCTACTATAACAAGGAGTCAGATTTTGTTGAAACTAAATAGTTTATTTCTCTTTGCCTTGTGAGAAGTCCTTCAACATTTAAAAATTGTGAATATCTATATTTTTTTTATGTGACTGAATAAGAAAAGGAAAAAGAAAAGGGTAGAAGATATGACCTTGCAAAATTAGTTGAGGCGAGGACTGAGGTTAAAGGTAGGGGTGATCCCATACACTGGGCCTCAGTCTATCTTCTAATTTATCTACTTATCGAAAAAAAATTGACATCAACATCTAGTCATTAGCAGTGTATACAAAATATAGTACTAAAGACTCTACGTAAGGAATGCATTATGGCAAATAGGTAAAAATTGAGTTAATACAGACAAAATATGTGAAATGTCAAATGCTGTAGAGCACTGTAGATTTGTATGGTAGTGAAAAGGGTAAAGGGGGAATACCAAACGGAGTACGAAGGTTGTCAAGGACTGACAGAGCCAACCTTTCATCCTTTCAGCACGGCTTGCACTATAGGATGTGGACAGAAGAGAAGGAAAAAGAAAGGTGGAGAAGCAGAGACCATGGAAAATTAGTTAAGGCGAGGGCTGAGAGCCAAGGTAGGGGCACTTCCATTTATATCTGTAGAACTGAATTGTATTTCCTTTTATGGAATAAAAAATAAAAAAATGCTATTAACAATTTCAATAAGTTTGAGCTTGATTACCATTTACATTACATTTTCCCTTTATACCATTCACATCCTGTCAACAGTTAAAAAGAGATAGAAAAGGCAAAAGCAAACAATCTTTATTAATATTCATTTATTTAAAATAACATCACAGCATACAACAAGATGGGGCCAACGGTAACAATGCATGATGCGTAAGGTGCATGAAGTGTGGGGGTTGGTCAGCTGGGACACCCAAAGTCTTCTTGGGTCATCCCTTATTACATGTGACCACAGACATGGCTAGATCATGGGCTTAAGACATTCCTCAGAACTTCAGGTCCTCCTTAAAAATTCCAGCTGCCCTTACATAACCTCAATGAAAAATGCAACCAATGGTTGGTAGAGGAGAAATTTTGGCATGTGTTGTTTGTCTCTCAAAGATTCCTGCTCCTGTTAATGGTATTCAGATTTTAGCAGTGATGGTTGTAAGAAATGGCAATGAGATGGCAATGACAAGAGGGCCTGGAAGGTAGTACTGTGACCAAATGCCACAGGAGAAAGAAAGTATCACATTTGTTTCAACAAGACGAAAAGATGTACAGGATATACAATAGTAAGGAAAGTTGAGAAAAATACAAGCAAGAGAATGAAAAAGTCCTCCCTCTATGTAATGTCTCACTGTAGAAGCTGTGAATGTAATGTATATATCATCCACACACAATGCTGGGGATGTATGTTCAGGTATGAGGTTAAGTAGCTGCAACTAATAACTCCACTTTAGCTGCATATTTTGGGGCACTGTGTGTGGATCTAAAAGGTGGTTTATTATTAAGCTGCTAAAACTTACTAGCACAAAACAGTTCCCTTTACAATCTCTCATCAGTTGTCCCAAGTTCAAAGAACAATTTTTTTAAAATCTAGTTTCCTTACAAAGCAAGAAGTTAGAATAATAAACCAGACAGTCCTAAACGAACAATAACTTTTGTTCATAATAAATAATTTATAAATTGTTACTCTTCCACAGTACACTACTGATTTTGTTGAGGATCGGATGAATACTTCCACTGATAACCTATTTTACATAATGTCATTTGTGACTTGAACCAGTCACCAGAGACAATAAATATTAAAAGACTCCTTATTACACTTTTCCCATTCCAAATCTGCCTTACTTTTGGCATGCAATAAACATTTCCAAGGAGAAAAGTTCCTTTCCATATACTTTAAAATTATCCTATTAAAAAAATAACCTTTGTTTCTTGTTTTTACTATCCCAGTTCAGTCCAAAGGATGGGAATTAACATTGACATTTAACAATGGTGTCTGCAAAGCATTTGTTTTATAAATATCAAAGTAATTTCAAGAACACTATGGCTTGTGACTTTCATCCAGGCCTTTGCAGTGTACTGAAGTGCTACTCAAAGTGCACCGTACACACTGGTATTAGTACATGAGCCACAGGCTGCCAGGCCCCACTTAATTTCCAGAAAATATTATATAATTTCTTTTTTACAAAATAAATATTATTAAAAAGTGTGTTCACTCTAAATATATCCCTTATGTTTTCCCCATATAAATTGATGTTACTATTAAAGTTTAAATAATATTTTTGGATCATATGTAAATAATATGGCACATATATGCTACCGGTCCCTGGCATATTGGAAAAAAAAGGCTTATCTACCATAACAGATGGTGTATACAGTCACAGACATATCTGAAGATTTATAAACAATCACTTGCAAAAAAGTAATTATTGTCATCACTTCCTGACCTAGTCCACTATGGCATATAAGACAAGTATTATTTTGGCATTTACCAGTAAGCTATCCACAGACAATGCTTTTTGTTTTACCTATGACCATATAAAAAAAAATCCTTCTTTTTAAAAGATATACCTATTTATGTTTGCATCTTTTGATCCTCCATTCTGTGAATACCATTTTTTCCTCTCTATTTTCTTATGTAAAGAAGTAATCACCATGCTTAGTTTTTTTATAGAAAGGAAAAAGCATAGTGACACAGTTTCCATTGATGACATGCATATATTATTAATGCTGAATTCTCATCTCCAGAACCAAGCAAATTTTTTTTTGTCAAATGTGTCAAGTTACTCTAATATCTATTACAATGTTGAATTATGTTCTATGTATCTAAATCTATGTTTCTTTGTTTATTCTTGGTTTGACTGTTCACTGGCCTTACTTCAGGTTTCATTCAAACAGGAGTTTCAAGTGGATTTCTAAAAATTCTCTCTTTCCACTGGTTAAAAAAGGGCCTTTAATAAGCCTTCAACATTTCTATGCCAGAGAAACTAATTGGAGAAAACTGGTTTTATTGTATACTTTCATTATATATATAAAAAGTATTAAGTACATCTGATCTGTCTATAGTCTACTTCTTGCCTATGGATACTTTATAGAAAATTCTCTTAAGTGTTTTAAAAGTCATAATATTAATAATTTATTATATTACTCTACATAATCCTTATCGGAAAACATTCTACATCACAATCTCCTTTATTTTATAGCAGTGTTGTAGCTTGTAACTATCCTGAACCTCTCCTCACTTTTGCACTACAAATGTTGTATCTTGCCTCTATTAAATGTAAAGATGATCCTTTCTTGTGTTCCTCTTAAAAAAAAGTGATATACCTTTCACACTAAATCACATTCTTTTCTAGCACATAGACCCATAACTTTTTAAAGCAAAAACCATACTGGCTTCCTAAACATTCCACTCCTGGTCTATATCAATTAAGGCTTCAGACGACTAAGAAAAATATTTCTATAAATGGCCCATCACAAATTACAGTTTCATACTGTCACACATTGCATATAACTGTCTAGTTTAGTACTTACTATAAGATGTAGAATGAGGAAATTTGTTATCAAAAGTTCAAGACTTGTTAATGTCAACATCTCTGCTTTAATGTACATTCAGTGTGCTAAACACAGTCAAGACTAGCAAAAAAGTTCTCCAGAATAACATTTCTTGACTTTAAAAACATAGTAGTAGTTGTTAAGAGAAAGAAAGAAAAATCTCACTTCTTACACTATATACACTTGTATCACTTTATGTATCTTGTTAATTCTGGTCCACAATACTTCATTGTTTTTCCCTGATGCAAAAGAAAATGACTGTACTATACACTCATGGTTGATGTCACACGTTCCTAAGGGTCCCAAATGAACAGAAGTAAAACGAATTCTGATTCACAACTCCAAGCACATGACAGTTGCCTGCCCCCCCCCTCCTCCTCCCTCTAAAATTCACTATCACTGCCAAAATAGAGAAGAGAAATCACAACAAAATAAGGATATGCATTTGGAGTGACCGCTGCCCCAGCCTGCTTCTACTATTCACATAACATACCAGTAAAAACCATTATGGTTGTTTATAACATATTGCCTCTTGGACTGCTGGCTTCTGCAGAGGCTAGTAATAATAATTATAATATTTACAATGACAGCACATAGGGGCACTGGTAAGGCGTTGGTATGGTGGCTTGACAATGATCTACACCTGATTTTGAGGAATTTCCCTTTGCAATAATTCAACGCTTCATAATTTTTTTTTTTTTTTCATATTCTCTCTTCTTTTCCATTTTTTTGTCATCAACACAGAATCTATCAAGCCATCTCTTCACAAGTATATAACGAATTCAGGCTTCACCACCTTTTCTTCGATAAAACTTTGAGTACACATGAAATTCAGGTCTGAAAAATCATCATCATTCCACCATAGAACTCACACATTGTACAGCTAGGAGAGGCTCTTTTTTTATACTCTTCACCTACTATATACAGAGGCATCGTAGAATATGCGTAATTATATAAATGTTAAGTCCATGAGAAGTACGCAGAGTGCAGCTCCTGGCATGAGTGAGAGAGGGGGGAGAGAAGGGACCTAGTGGCATCTTGATATCTTGGATCTTGCACACCACCTGACCCACATGGCTCACGCTGTCTGAACATCTTTGCATAACAGGACACATCACTGACAAAGGCCTTGTATATTGATTCTATATCACCAAAACTTTCAAAACCATTTTCTTTTTAGCCATCTGAAGATTTTCTGTTGGAAAAAAAAAATTGGGGAGTATCTAGCATATATTTTGAAACTAATTTTCTTCTAACTGCTCCTGAAAATAGGAAAGGTTGACTTGATACTTTATGAAGCATAGACCTTACACTGAATATCATCAGGAATGTGTTTGCAGCACAAGAATATCACATGTAATAAACAATCAATTTGTCTACCTTATAAGTCCCCGTAAAAAAAGAAGGATTAAAGATTTATTTTCTACAACCTGGAGATCTCTTCCTTGCATCCAGCTTGACATTACACTTTCTTGCTTTATTCTTTGTCACCATACATATCAAATGTTCCAGATCCACTTAGCGAGATGCTGACCTCCAGATTTCATAAAAAAGAGCACAAAAGTCTTTCAAGCACATCCCCATTCATTGCCAGCACATATCCAACTGCACTGATTTGCTTCATAGTATTGGCTACTTGCCTGCTCACCCACTTCCCTCACACTCTGCCCTGCCAACATTACCACCATCCCTAATGCCAAGGATAGTGTTCGAGCTCCTGCTGCCTTTTCCTCTTCCTCCTATTCCATTTGCCCATGCATGCCTGCGAGCCAAGGTGGTGCCATCTCTCTCTCTCCTTGGTTGACTAGGCCATGTAGATGAAGATATTGATGTTCTCGTCGTCACGCTTCATGTATTTGTGTTCGATGAGCCATTCCAGCTGCTCCTTGATCAGCTTCTTGCTCGGAAGGAACATGTTCTTCAGCATCTCCACCAACTCTGTCTGCAGTTGAGCGTTAGAGATCCTCTTGCGCATCTTTAAGATCTTCACTATGGCTTCCTACAGGAGGAAAGAGAAGAGAAGTTATCAAGGGAAAGTATGCAATACTGCATTACTATATATAAACAATAAAAAAAAAAGGATTAAAAACCTGATATGTTCTTGAATGAGATGCTGGCTAGGTGTAGCTTATAGATGATAACAAACTATAAAATTCAATGCATAACAATTTTCATTCTTTTTTTTTTTTTTTTTTTCAGTGAAGAAAAAAAGATGACAAAAAATTTACACATCTAAATGTTTGTACCTGAGTTCTGAGTATTCTAAGCTGCACAATGCCCTCATTGTCCTCCTCCTTGCTTTTCTCTGTACTGAGCTGCAGACGCCCAATTAAGTTCACTTTGCCACGCTTCTGGGGTTTGCCATTTTTACTGTGAGGGATAGAAGTAGAGTTTTCATGGAGGAATTATTTTTAACAGGAAAAAAAATATAAAAAAAGCAATACAAAATATAAATGTGAAAAAGAATATATATAATACTAATAATAATAAATCATAATTAACCCTACACTGACAGTGCCAGAAGTTTCTGTGTGGCACTCATTCCGGGGACTACTGGCAACTGTTTAGCCTTTCCGGCTGTGCTATGAACAGCTAGTCCTGCCCACTCACTCGCTAAAGCAAGTCATGGCGCGTATACATGTGCCCATCATGAAGGGTAGGCTTTCCATCATGGATATAGCCATGCCCATCAGTAAAAGGTTAAATGACTATAAAACAATTTATTACAAAAATCATGTCCTAAAACCTTAATTATAGTAATATGATTCAACCATAAAAAATTACAGACATTAAAACAAACTTCTAATGAGATACTCACATAGGTGCAAATTCCTGGTTAACCCAAAAGAGGGTGTTTTCTGTGAAGTCCTTAGGTGATGAGACCTCTCCAGAGAAGGACAGGACTTGTCTTTTCATCTTTGGAAATGCTACCAGGGACTGTGGACAAAGAAAATATTGCTTTATTTTACAATCTTTCACTCAAATTATATATCATTTGACAATCTGTTGATTTATTATACAGTCACTAACTCACTCTCTCTTTCAGGATGTGCACGAGTGTGCGTCTGTTCGGATTTAACTAACATCCACATGACTCACCCACAATGTCCGTCTCAACTCTGGATCTGGAAGTTCAGTCGCAAGACGGAGATTATCGAAGGAGATCTTATCATGTATTCGTTGGTTCCAGGCAAACATGACAGCCATCTGGAAGGTCGTTACGTCCAAGTCGAACCTTCCCATATTATTGCAGAAGGTGATCTGTGGACAATATTACACTTTGAGTAAGATGATGACAATGATGGTTACCAGAAAAACAAAACAATTCAGACTATAATCATTGCCTACAATCATATTTAGTCTAATGGTAAATAAGAAATAACAAAGGTCAGAACAATAAATATAAAAATAAAAACAGGAAAGAAGATATATGTCAACTTTCTTACAGTTTCATCAGCCTTAATGTATATCTACATAAAGCTACTTAACACTTCTAACAAGGATATTCATCAGAACTCTGGCAAAGAAACTGGCAAGTATCAAGCTTACCGTGCCATTGGACATGTGGTGATGCCACAGCAGTTTCCGTCCTGAATGCTTCTTGCGATAGAAATCCTCCACCTCTGGGATGAAATCTTCCAACTCCATCGGTAAACTTACTGTCACTCTGTCACTGCCTCTTGCCCATGCCCCAGCATTCAATATCTTAATGTTTAGATTATCTGCCAAAAGAGAAAAACTGGTTAGTTAAGCCTGAAAGTGATATAAAAATATTAATGACAGTCAAAATAGGATTAATCTGAAGAAAGAATCCAGAAATATATGACTATATAAAGTGTTGAAAATCAAAATCATGTTTCAACAGTAATAATAAAAAAAACGTGAGTATGAAAATAATTTGTATTATTTCTCTCATTAACTGCCACATCATATACCCACATTGTTCTTACTTTTTACCTAAAAATTCAATCTATTGCTTGACTATGGACTATTACATAATTCAAGTGAAAAGCACCCTGGACAGATACGACTTAAGAGGTGGTCACATTAGTCTTGTCTATCTCAGGAATCCCATAAAGATTCCTCGCCTGATCTCAACATTTAATGAAATCAAATTTCCTGCCTATCACAATACAGAGCAAGAACCTGTGTTGGTGTTTTATCCCAGTTACAGCAGCAAATATGATGCCAAATCAAAACCAAGGTAAAATTACAGGTAACCACCTCATCACTTGATGTCCTAAACCCTTTTTATCATGTCATATTAGATGTAATTATATTGTAGAAATAAGTAATACATATTACAACTAACAATGATGCCTCTTCCTCTTCCTACTATTCCTTTTGCTCATTCTCACTTATTTACTTACTCACTTACTTACTTACTTACTTACTCACTCTCACTCACTCACCCACCCAACCACCTACCCACCCACCCACCCACCCACCCATTTGAGGTCAATATCCATAAGTGGAGCAAAAATATTAAAGCATGGGTGGGCAAGGACCCCAACAGTGTAGTACGGAATAGAGGAGGGAAGGATGGTGCGAGACATTCAAAATCCTGAGAATTACAAATTGATACACCAAACTTCAACTCAAAAATATTGTAATTTTTCCTCACTATATAAATAAAAATGGGGAATGGCACAAAAAAAGCTGAAGAAAAATGCTGTAAACAAGGGCACTATAAAACAAGGGTTTCCTATATTTGACTTAACTGAGTAAAAGTATTTGTTTCCTCCCAACTCCAGAGTCGATCAATTCATAATTTCCTCATAAATCATTAATTTCCCTTATGCTGGCAGATGTTATTGGAAAGTCTATTGCTAGATTTTCTATTTCTGTTCAAATATTGGGTATCTGAGGAGCTGGGTTGCCATCACAAATCTCACTGGCGTAGACTGGACTAGTGTGACCACAGATGACATAGTGTGAAAGTTGCCTAATGGCATTCTCAAATCCTACAATATGTACTCAACTTTAAAACTAAAACAACAATATCATGCAGGGAAGCTTTCAATACTTTACTGTGATATGAATACTGTGATATGAAAACATAGCCTACCTGCTACACTAGACTTTGTGGTTGTTCGAATAGATTCCTTAAATTGTTGATTGAGATCCTCCGACACCTTGATATCCTGGAACATTCTCGCCAGCTTATTGACAAAGTCTGCTGGCATGCCTACTTCTCGTAACCTGTTCATAGAGAAAACAACGTCATTTGAATAGAGAATAACTTTTACAAAGGCAAAAGCTCTTCTACACTCAACATTATAGTAGGGGGGAGTGGAAGTGGGAGAGAGGGAGAGAGAGAGAATATTCTTCCCCTACATTCACTCTTGCTAAGTCTGGATACATACCATTCCACCATGTTCTCCTCTTTCTCTGAATCTGCTGACGTATCTAAAATGAGGCGTCGTGTGAGGTGCGCCTTGTGATACCTCATGAACACGTCCTTGTTGCTTACATACTTTAGCACCAGCAACTGCAAGGAAAAGAGATATGAAGTCCACATGCCATTTCAATATTTCCTTCCTCCTTATCTATGAAGACAAATCATCTTAAACCAATATAATTATGATTTCCCTGAACTATAACCCACATGCAGAGACATCATAACATAACATAAAAAAAAAAGGGTGGGGGGGGTCTTGCCAAGCTTCTATTGCCAAGTCATGTAAGTGGTTGTGTCACTGTCAGCTGTAAATGTAGTGATTTTCTAAGGGGATAATGAAAAAAGAGTATGCCAACAGGAAGAACAAGAAAACACACACATATGCTGAAGGCCTTTTCACTTCACTGCTTCTTTAGGGTACTTTGAATTCCACAAAAGAGTATGCCAAACAAAAGGTGGCATGTGAGGCACGGACAGTGTCTGTGTTGGGAATTGGAGGTTCAAGAAGCAGAGAGGGTGAATAAAGCCAAGTATCTGGCAACTGCACACTTGGCAGAGCACTGAGGAGTTAAATAAAAAGGCATGTTTTTAAGTTCACAGCAAATGGCCATCACTGTCAGAAGTCTTCCTCATCCTAAGAATTTTTTTTATACCCAGTATTGCTGTTGGCAAAAATAATACCAAAAACACTCATTTCTTATACAGGCTTTAGGCCTTAAGGAGAGACATTTCTTTATATCTTCAATGACTATCCTATCAAAATGATCACTTTGCTTGATATCAATAGAGTTGTATTACTAAATAAGGTATATCATAAGTAACACACATTGTACAGCCAACTACAACTTAACCTGAAAGCAATATGCCTTATACCTAATGGAGGCAGGTTACTTTTTGTATATTTCAAGAAGAAAAAAAATGCTGTATGTCAAAAGTAATTTTTATCCCTTACTGGCTATCTAATTCCACAAACCAACTGCAGTGCAGCTTTCAATTCTGGATTAAAAAGTGGTGTTTCCCACCACTTTTTAATCCAGCATTTAAAAACATAGCAAAAATAGAAAAAATTCTTTTCATTTTACTAACTGTACCAGATATCACAGTCATAATATGTCCATTGAAATTATAAGAACTGTCATCTCTGTAAATGCTTTAATACAAAAAGAAGACTAAAGAAAAAAACATACCACATCCTTCAGCTTGCTCTCAATGTCATCTGCAGTGAGTCTTTTGCTAAGTGGTGTCTTTCTAAGGAGCATATCACAGTAGTTAGCCAGCAGCTCAGGGCATTTGGATTCCGGCTGTGTTTTATTACCGATACCTTTCTGTGGTTCCAAAATAAAAGACAAAATGCAAAATGTCAATCAATAAATTGATGAGATAATATAATTTACTGGCCCAAACCTTCAAAATCATCTCCAAACTCGAAAGTTTTCTTTGCTTAGCTGATTAGGTATACAGATCAAGTTCAGTATATGCCATGACAGTTTCACAAACAAAATACATACTTCTTACTTTTAGTAGTCTTACCGTTTTACTTGGTAATTCAAGTTTAAAAACTTGAGTATCATTGACAACCTGTTTATAAGCCTTATCTCTGGCAGTAAGAAAGCGAGGATCTTCATTAAATGCTTCTGTTACTAACTTACTGAACCTCTGGAAGAGGTCTAGCAACTTCTCCACATATTGTTCAGAATCCTGTAGGAGACAAAATACTCATTACTTTGCTTTAGGTAGTATTCAATACTGTAACATTAAAGAAACTTATTACCATAGTAAAATAAGATAACAGTAGAATTATAGCCCATCTGGTTGTGCCCTTTAGTATGCCTCAAAAAAAAAAACACACACACAAAACCAAAAATTTTATCATTATTTTGGAGTTTCATGTTTTATTCTTTT
>NC_091585.1:11412920-11427920 GCF_042767895.1 Penaeus vannamei
CTGTCTATAAATTTCATCTGAAAGAAAGATCACACAATCAGAATTTAATTGCATTTCTTACAAAACGATATTTCCATCAAGAAGAAAAAAAGTCAAGAATCAAAGTAAAAAAGGAGAGAGAAATCATCTGCATAGTGGAAGAGAGAGAGAAAAAAAAAATGAAACTGACCCAAACAGAATATGAATGACAACAGGAGAAACAAAAAAGCTAAATATGAAAGAGGAAAAATAACTCAGTATTCAAACTATCAGCAAAAGAAACAATGGAAGGAAAACTTCACAAGAAAAAGGGATGATACAAATTGTTAAATAAAAATAACGCTTGCAATACTTCCTTTACCTCAGACTTACAATTGCATTTCTACCAAAGGATTCTTACAAACTCTGCCAACCTATTACTGCACCTAATATCTTAAAAAGCAAGAATTTTTACAGCACACACAACTAACAGATAAACTGAATCACACTACTTCTAATTTGATATACAAGAATAATACGAAAAATAAAAATAATGTATGTGCGTGTGCATGATTTTTCAGAATTCACATATCCTCATATAAATCAATAATATCAAAGGTTGAAATATGTTTAATACCAAGGGAAAGAGGCATGAGAAAACAAACAGCTAATTAATGCCTCCTTCCCTTTCTGATACTTTCAATATCTCTACACGGTAATGCTTTACAGTATGGACACTCTCTCCATAGACTAAGCTCCCAACTCCACTTCAAAAAAATTATTTTTAAATATATGTTGCTGTGGCTGGATGTGCCTGACTGCCCAAGGGGAAGGTTGATGACGGGCTCTGCCTTCCCAACATCCACTGGGAAACATTGTCTTCACCTCGGCAAGCACAGCGAGTTAGAGCTAAAACTCGGGAGCACCAAGTGGACTTCGGCTGCGGGGGTGCCTTCCATGATATTTTTTTCTTTTATTTGTGGCATTACTGTTTGTGTTTACAGATTATTACATGTACTGATGACTGCATCTTTTTGTCATATACAAGAATATCATATTCAATTTGTCCTAACTTACAGCGTCCATACCGTAAAGATTAACCCTCTACATATCTACCAAATCAGACCTTAAGTTATTTCAAACTACAATACAGTCTGAAGTCCTTTCATCAAAACCTTTATCAAGTAATAAGAATACATCACAAGTGGAAATTACATCAAAGATATCCATAAAAGATATACAGTAATACGCATATTGCCACAGCTAATAAAAAGAACATTGGTCTCTACTTCTTCCTAAAGATATGTTATAATACTTTTCTTCTATACTTCAAAACTCTAAAAATATAAGAAAGTGCATGGTTTAAGAGGTAATTCACAAAAAAAAATCTCAAACACATTAAACATATAGGATTATAGATTTGATAAAAGCACTTTGCAAATCACTATACAGTCAATTTCAATAAAAATAAAGATAGAATATTTCCTCAAATTTACTGTATAAACCCTACAGCACGGCACATGTAAAATATGACAAAACGTGTACATCCCTATACCATATTCTAAACAAAGAGCGCACTCGTTTCGGCATTCATTTCTAACATTCCGCAACTTCTCTCCAATAGCTCAGAATCTCCAAGACAAGAATACCAAACCTGTACGAAAACACAACAACAGCAAAAATTAAACCTCTGAACACGCATCCCAATATACTAATATCCTAAGCGAATCTGATCCACAGTCAACTGTCCGTAACCTTAAACCACAGAGAGACTAAATCCAAAAAAAATCCACCAGACCCCAAAACCCTCCTTTAAACTCCCTCCCCGACCCCAGAGCCCCCCAAGCGCCCCCCTCGCCAGCCTGGGGTCGCCCTCGGAGGCCACTGTCACTCGCCCTCCGTCCACGAAAGGCACTGCTAAAACCTCTATCCCGGAGCGAGGCCGGAGAGGAACTACGCAGGAGGCCGAGGACGAGATCTACGACTCGGGAAACAAAGTAAAACAAAGAAAGAAAAAAAAGTGAATTCTTGGACGGCCGCCGAGACCAGTGACAAAGTCCAACCTCGGATGTAAACAAACGATGACCCGCTCTTATCACCCTCTTTTCCTCACTTTCTTCCGTGTTTATCGGGGTTTTTGGCCTCTTTTCTCGATTTTTTGGATGTCCCTGAGAACCTATGGTGGATATGACGGACCTGAGTGGTGTAGGTTGAGAGGAATCATACAAATAACTCGAAGTTCCGTATTAATACATACCTTCAACAACGCCGCCATGACACATTATTAAAGTCTATAGTGAGGATGAAGATTCACGTTTATTTATAGAAAATAAATAATATAACTATATATCGTATTAATCACATAATAGTTAAAATATAAATCGATGAGTAATTGTCCTTCATTGTTGCACGAGAGGTAAATATAAGAATCCGAAAAAAATAGCTCTCATTTGAAATTTCTAGAGTTCACTTAAGCCCGCGAATTTTCAAAAAAATATAACCTCAGCTTCCCTAGTAACCTTTAACAAATTGCGAATACTATATCAGACTATAAATATTGGAAAAACTTCTTTTAACTATTTATATCAATAAGCTGTTCATTTTTTGCAAGAAAAAGGAATGTTTATCACGCCTTCTAAAAATAACTAATACTATAAAAATAAGATTAATAGACCCTAATCACTTTTTAGTTGTACTTGGATTTTCATCTAGAATTAAATATCACTGCGATTTCGCCTTACCCCGGCCAAGTAATGGAACTGATCCCTTTTGTACAAAATGACATTTCGGATATATGTAACTAAAATTTGCTCGAGACAAAGAGTGACGTTCGCGTGTCTCTCTCTCTCTCTCTCTCTCTCTCTCTCTCTCTCTCTCTCTCTCTCTCTCTCTCTCTCTCTCTCTCGTTCTCGTCTCTCTCTCTCTCTCTCTCTCCCCTCTCGTTCTCGTCTCTCTCCCTCTCGTTCTCGTCTCTCTCCCTCTCCCTCTCGTTCTCGTCTCTCTCTCTCTCTCTCTCTCTCTCTCTCTCTCTCTCTCTCTCTCTCTCGTTCTTGTCTCTCTCTCCCCCTCTCTGTCTCGTTCTCGTCTCTCTCCCTCTCTCTCGTTCTCGTCTCTCTCCCTCCTTCCCTCCCTCTCTCTTTGTTTATGCATAATAGGTACATCTATTTATAGTCGCTGCTACGCATAGATCTATTTTCTTTTATTGTATAGGTGTCATAAATTGTGCGTGTGTGTGTGTATGTGTGTGTGTGTGTGTGTGTACGTGAGTGTATCCGCGTATGTACGTGAGTGTATCCGCGTGTGTACGTGAGTGTATCCGCGTGTGTACGTGCGTGTATGCGCGCGTGTAAGTCTGCGTGTGTGTGTATACCTGTGCGTGTGCGTGTGTGTGTGTGCGCGCGCGTGTAAATGTGTGTGCATGTGTGTGTGCGCGTGCATGTGTGTGTGTGCGTGCATGTGTGTGTGCGTGTGCGTGTGTGTATGTGCACCGCGCCGGTATCACACAAAGGGCACTGAATGACCTTTTCTCTGAAGCGCAGTTTTTCGTACGTCCGCCAGGAAGAAGAATCCATTTTCTGCGCAAAGAAACAAAGAAACAAAGAAAGAAACAAACAACGTAGGCATTCGAGAGTCTGCGTCATTAGTGAAGATGGTTTTGTTTGTTTGTTTGTTTCTGAATTGATGAAAATAATAACAACTTTGATGATAATGATAGCCAAATATTATTATCATCATTTTCATTATAATTACTAATCAATGACAGAAATAACAATGATAACAATAATATGATAATAATAATGATAATAATCATAATAATGATAATGATAATAACAACATTAATAATAATAATAATAATGATAATAACATTAACAATAAAATAATAATGATAATAGTAGTAGTAGTAGTAGTAGTAGTTGTTGTAGTAGTAGTAGTAGTAGTAGTTGTAGTTGTAGTTGTAGTAGTAGTAGTAGTAGTAGTAGTAGTAGTAGTAGTAGTAGTAGTAGTAGTAGTAGTAGTAGTAGTAGTAGTAGTATTACTAGTAGTAGTAGTAGTAGTAGTAGTAGTAGTAGTAGTAGTAGTAGTAGTAGTAGTAGTAGTAGTAGTAGTAGTAGTAGTAGTAATAATAATAATAATAATAATAATAATAATAATAATAATAATAATAATAATAATAGTAGTAGTAGTAGTAGTAGTAGTACTAGCAATAATAATAATAATAATAATAATAATAATAATAATAATAATAATAATAATAATAATAATAATAATAATAATAACAACAACAACAATAACAATGATAATAGTGATGATGATGAACCGTATTCATGTTGACAAATGTGGAAAGCTATGAATGAGAACGAATATCTTCACAATACAAGAGATGTATTGGACCGGTTTCGATTATATCTTCGTCAGTAGTACATGTTTTTCTTACGAAGATATATTCGAAAGCGGTCAAATACATATCTTGTATTGTGAAGATATTCATTATCATTCATACCTTTCCACAGATGATGATGATGATGATAATAATGATAGTAATAATGATAATAATAGCAACAATGATAATAATAATAATATCAATACTGACTACAACAAAAAACGATAACAGCAGTGATGATAGTAATAAAGAACATAAGAAGAATAACAATGATAATAATAATTCATCAATAACGAAAATAAATTATCAATGATATGAATTATAATAATAATAATAATGATAATAATAATAATAATAATAATAAAAAAATACCAATAGTAGCTGTAATAATAATAATAATAATAATAATAATAATAATAATAATAATAATAATAATAATAATAATAATAATAATAATAATAATAATAATAACAATAACAAAACAATAACAATAACAATAACAATAACAATAACAATAACAATAACAATAACAATAATAATAATAATAATAATAATAATAATAATAATAATAATAATAATAATAATAATAATAATAATAATAACAACAACAACAACAATAATGATAATAATAATAATGGTAATGATATAAATGATAATAATAACAATAATAATAAAACAATAATAGAAATCCTAATGAAAATTATTAAGAAAAGATTAATAACAACAATAATAACAATAAAAATAATAATAGTGACAATAATAATAACAACAAAAATATTAATATCAATAGTAATAATAACACAAGACAATAACTATAAAAAACTAGAAGCACTGCCTCCGCATACCTCTGCCAAGGCAATACGGCAGCTGATGCAATAAAAATATTCACACTTGAACAATTGCATTTATATCAACTTTTTCATTCAAGTACACTGATGACGTCCATAATCATAACCTCATTGGCGGTGATAAAGGTAATTATAATTATAATAGTTACCCCTACTGCCCTAGCAATAGGGGTAACTATTACCCTTAACAAAGCAATAGGGGTAACTGAAATAATCATTGAAAAAATCCTGGATCTGGACCATGATCTAGATCAAACACCAAAATTTTATGGAATCTGAGTTATGCTAAAACACACCTATGGTAAAAATGTGTTCAGAACCCCTTGAGTTATCCTGCTAACCACTGAGCAAATAAACAAACAAGCAAAGCAATGAACTAACCAGCACAACCAAAAACATAACCTCCTTGGCGGGGGTGATAACAATAATAATAATAATAATAATAATAATAATAATAATAATAATAACAATGACAATAATTTGAACATAATGATAATGCTTATATAACAACAACAATAATGACAACAATAACAATACTGGCAACAACAATGATGATTATAATAATAACAGCACCACCAACAACAATAATAATAGTAATAAAAATAAAACAAACAGGATTAGTTATGGGAACAATCATAACAAAGGAAATAACAATAATATCAATAAAAATCATAACAAAGGTAGTAATGATAATACTTATAATAATAATAATAATAATAATAATTATTATTATTATTATTATTATTATTAGAATATCAATAATCATAATCATAATAATAATTAATACTAATATTAATACTAATACTAATACTAATAATGATAATAATAATAACAGTAACAATACTACTACTACTGATTATAATGAAATAAAAAACATCTAATAATGATAATAATACTAATAGTAATGATAATAATAATAATAACAATAGTAATAGTAATAACAGTAATAATAATATTAATAGTTAATAATGATAATAACAATAATGCCAATGGCAATAACAAAGAAAATGATCATGATAATTATAATAATATTAATAAGAAAATAATAAAAGCAACAATAAAAACAATAAAATAATGGTAGCAGCAAAAATAAATATATATTATTATTAATAATAACAATAAATCATAAGAACAACATCAAAGACAATAATACTAAGAAGAAAGACAATAATAATACCAAAAAAAATACTAATAATGGTAATAATAATAACAACAGTAATAATAATATTGATAATAATGATGCTAACAATAATAACAATGATAATAATGAATATAACAATAGTAACAATATGAATAATAAATTATGGTAATAGCAACAACATTGACAATAACAATGGTAATAATACCATCCTTACCATTATTGTTATCACAGCGTGTAGTGTCATATTCATTAGCACATCAGGAACTACTATAATTATTGGTATAATCACTGTCACTGCAAACATGATTACCATCACTCTGCTTTCCTTTTTCAAAAATAATATCATTATCATCCAAGTTCTAATGTTTTATGCCTGGGATTCCCCTATCCAGTCCTGATGTTGCAATAATACTTATGATCAAAGAAAATAACGTGAAAACAGATATACTGAACAAGGAGACAAGCTTCAAAATATTTTTGTTTCGAAGGATTTTATATTTCATTAAACCTATTTTGTGCAAAGTAGGTTTTTATCAGAATGTTAGATTTATTACTTTTAATTTGTAGCAATGTCAGGGTTATCATAATAATAACATAATTGAAACAGCATCAAGATGTTAGTAATAATGATAATGTTATAATCTATGGTAAAATTAAAGACAGTACTAATAGCAGTACTATTCAAATAGTAATAATGAAAAAAAATATTGATAGTAATGGTGTAGTAGTAACAATATCCATAATAAAAATAATACAAATTAAGATAAACGTCACTGATGATATCAACAATACCAATTATGTATCAGAATACTCCTGGTATAATTATAATCATAATTTTCAAGGTTAGTTTCAGCATCATCTTTATACCTGTTTTCATTATCATTATATATCTTAATTGCCAAAAGTTTTTATATTGCCAAACCTTATATTTGCACTTTCATGGCTGCAAAGGTTCTGATAGATTAAAATTCCACTTCCAAGCAAAAAGCCATTTTGTTCTTTTCTACTTGCATCATAGAATTTATATAATGTGTTATGAAGCTTTTTTATTGTACCTTTTGAAAATTTGATAATTACTTTGGTACAAGTTCTGGCAAGAGCTCCACCAGTGGTTTATTCTGGGATTATTACCGAAAAATACTAATTTTCTGTAGTTTTACATTCAAAATGACTGTATTATATAACAAAAATTTGAAACTGAAACATCTAAATAGGTATTCTTCAAACAAACTTTTTATATGTTTCTGTCATTCTTTATTATAATACATCATTCTACATCCAAATATCTGCATGAAGCAAGTAATATACAACAGAGATACAGGAGGGGGGATGGGAGGCTGGGAGAAGAGGGCGGAAAGGGGAGGAGCAATATTACAAGTCCGTGATAAATATTATTAAAAAAAATAATGATAATAATGATAAAAAAAGAGAGAAAAATAAAACATTGGTTAACTAGTCTTCTTTACTTTTTCTTTTTCTTTTTCCTCTTTCTCCTTTGCTTCTTCTTCTTTTGACTTGTTCCACTGCCTCAGGCCCTCGGGTAGGCTTGTGTCTTCCTCAAAGCTGCCGGTACCTTCCACAAACTCCTCGTAGGTAGACTTTTCCTTGAAGGGACGTGCTCCCAAGAGCTCAATCATGTCATCACGGCTTAGGATCTCCCTCTCCAACAGTCTCTTGGCAACCTACAGTGAAATATTTGATTAATTATTGTAAAAACAGTAATTACATAGGATATATATGTTAATCTATCAATATATCCTACGTTCTACATTAGTCAATTTCTTTTTAATTTCTCTAATTGATATAAATACTGTTAATTCCATGATTCTTTTGTATATAACATAAACACTGCAAGTTCCAAGATAATAAAAATAGACAGACACCATCAATAACCACGAACCTTCTCGATATCAGCCTTCTTTTCATTAAGGAGATCCAAGGTCCTCTGGTAAGCGTTGTCAATGAGAGCTTTAACCTCTTCATCAATAGCTTGTGCTGTGGCCTCACTGTAAGGCTTCTCCATGACCATCTCTCCTGGCTCAGGCATCTGGTACACACGTTGGCCAATGCGGTCATTCATGCCATACTGGACAATCTGGTATGAAAAGAAATTAGAGGAACTGTAATTTTACTTCAATAGTATGTTTACCATATGAACCATATACATAGCAAAGTAGCCTATGTTTTCTAAGATTCAGAATATATCTCTAGGATTAAACTATCACTATTATATCAGACGAAAAAGCCAAATTTTTCAAAACTACTGGATGTTCTATCATTCTCACCTGTGCATAGGCAGATCTAGTAACCTTCTGCAGATCATCTTGTGCTCCAGTGGTTATAGCATTGAAGAAAATGCTCTCAGCCACACGGCCACCCAGCATCACACACATGCGATCAAAGAGCTGTTCTTGGGTAAAGAGGAACTGCTCCTTGGGGAGGTACTGGGCATAACCAAGTCCTTTTCCTCGAGGAATGATGGAAACCTAGAAAAAAAATAGAAGTTGTTAAACCACTGAAAAAGGGAAAAAATTAGAAAACCTTTAAGTTACATATAACTGCATTAACATTTTGGACTTAACTAACAACTCAAAAAAATCTCAACTAATATTATGCTAAACTTCCTGCATCTTTTTCTTTTAAATCAAAGAATCATTAAAATATTCTCTCTGGTTTCTTCAAAATAGTCTTAATACCATTGCCTCACCTTCAGCAAGGGGTCAGCATGCTCCAGGAACCAGCCACAAACAGCATGACCAGCCTCATGGTAGGCTACAGTCTTCTTTTCTGTTGGCTGTAATACATTGGTTTTCTTCTCCATGCCAGCCACAACACGCTCAATGGCAGCCTCAAAGTGCTTTAGGATGATATCCTTCTGAGCATCGCGAGCAGCAATCAAAGCTGCTTCATTACATACATTGCTAATGTCTGCCCCTGTAGGGGAAAAAAAAAAAAAAAATTATACTGAGGTATTATGCCAAAGAATTTAAAAGGATGAGAAAATATCAATCATAGACAAAGCTGAAGAAGGCACACCACACACACCAAAACTCCATGCTTTCTGCATCAACCTACCAGTAAACCCTGGAGTAAGGGCAGCCATCTTGCGAGACAATTCATCCTTATCCAGATTAGTGCGCAGCGGCCCTAAGTGGACCTTGAAGATGGAAGCTCGACCCTTGATGTCTGGTGGCGGCACGAAAATCTGACGATCAAACCTTCCTGGCCTGAGGAGAGCCTTGTCCAAAATGTCAACTCTGTTGGTTGCAGCCAATACCACTACATTAGATGTGGTGTTGAAGCCTGTCAAGAAGTAAGCCACATATTAGTTTATAAATTCTAATAAAGTCAAGTCACAAAAAAGAGAGAATACATGGATAATTAGATCAAAATTAAACCAAGAGCTTACCATCCATCTCTACAAGAAGCTGGTTGAGTGTGTTCTCCTGTTCTGAATGACCACCAAAGGATCTTCCACCTCGTTTCCGCCCAACTGCATCTATTTCATCCATGAAGAGGATGCAAGGGGCATTCTTACGGGCCATGGCAAACATGTCCCTTACCTGTTAGGAGATATTCCTTTAAATTAGGTCCTATATTAGGAAGGAAACTTAATCTTCAGCTTACCATAAACCACATCTAACAATACAAGGGCAAGAATTCCTTGAATCAACACCTTACAATCATAGCCATATCATATGGGTTCCACTACTCAGGTTGAACCCTGGTCCCTGAACCATCTACCACTGCCCAGCCTCCATATTGGTTACATAAAAACCCTGAGGTGTCTGGACTAGTTTTAAAATGTTTTCAAGATGTCATGTCTTCATCATATCTTTAAATTTCACCAATGGTCTGGGGAAGAAAGGTTCAAGGTCTGGCTTGCCTATTTGCCTTCGATAGAGTATCCAGACTTGGCTAAAAGGGTTATAATCCCCAACCTATGTCACTCAGATAAGACTAATGGAAAACCTTGCTTTAAGCACTTCTAAAATATCACCTAAATACTTACCCTTGATGGACCAACACCCACAAACATCTCCAAGAACTCGGAACCTGAGACGTAGATGAAAGGCACGTTAGCTTCTCCAGCAGTTGCTTTGGCTAGTAGAGTTTTGCCTGTGCCAGGAGGACCTGTGGAACAGGAGAAGATATTGAGCTGTTATAAAGGTGAAAAGACATGCAGCGAATAATACAGGGAAAAAGAGAAATACAAAAATTAATCAGTATGAGCCATAATTACATTTTTTCATATTTCCTTATTTGGAGAAAAGCGTAAAAAACAAAAATTTAAGACAGTAGACAAGACAAAATGCACAAGATGAAAAAAAAAGAGAAAATGAAGAGGAGGAAAATGCTATGTCCTTTTCACCTGTGAGAATGGCTCCCTTGGGAATCTTAGCTCCCAACTCAGTATACTGCTGAGGATTCTTCAAGAAATTCACAAACTCCATAATTTCAATCTTGGCTTCTTCACATCCAGCTACATCCCTAGGGAGGCAATGTAAAAGATTATTAATTATCAAATGCTGTTGCATGCAATCCCAAAAAATTCTGACAAGACTTTTCGATCTCTCATAATTCCAAGAAAGCCACCACTTCAAATCAGCTTACTTAAATGCAACCCCGATGTCTGTGGGGTTCACCATCTTTGCAGTCGACTCCATGACCCCCCCAAAGAGCCCTCCCCCTCTTCGACCCCCGGAACCTCCCATCATCTGGGCTGATCTTCTCATCATGAAGATAAGGAAACCTGTGGATCAGAAACATTCAAGGTGAGGTTTGAACACCATGATGCTAACTATACCATGGGATTTTTAATAGAGCTTCTACACGTCTTTTCTGAGGGGCAATTTGATAATTCATGATCTATATTGCTTAAACTTTATGTATAATGCACATCTACTTTTCTACTTGCTTCACTGAACCAAAAACACCTACTAATTTGTAATTCAATTTTTAAACCAACAACACTAATAAAGATTTAAAAAATTATCAATCTCTTCTAAATTTTTTGTTTAATCACACATCCCATAGAGAAAAAGGGAAGAGAATGGGAAAATACATGTATAAACTCCATGCCGAGAGTACCTACCTATGATCAGTAATGTGGGCAGGAATGATGTGAGAGTGGCAGGCTCCAACTCATTCTTATAGACAACCGGAATGAAATTTGAAGGCTCAATTCCTGCCTCCATTTGTGCTGTCTCTACATTTCGTTCAAAGGCATCTACAGACCCTATGCTAAACCATAAAGTTGTCTGGAAAAACAATGGGAGTGTTAAATTCCTGGATTCCCAAGATATGTGACAGACCTACTTAAATAGAAACACATGATATAATTAGCCAACAGAATGTCAAAATCAAAATACAATTATAAACATCATTAATATATTACTTTACTGTATCAACCACTCAACCCCCTTCAGTGCACAAATACTTACAGCTCCTTCCACCTGATTTCCAGGCATTAGCTTAACACGGACCCATTTCTTGTTAATAACTTCCAGCTTTTCTACAATTCCCTTTGCTAAATAGCTAGAAAGAGAAAAGAAAAAGAATATCAAAATCTGTCCACTTTTTAAATATATCTGTTCATCTTTCAATCCTACTCATAAATAACGTAGGTTAATATAAAGAAAAGTACAGAAATTTCTGGTGGTGATAAGACTCATAAACAATCAAACAAATCATCATTGAAATATGTAATACATTAATAAATCAATGTAAAGATATCATTGATAGTAATGCTATTCTTATAATAAAATCCTTTTCTCAATGAAAATGCAAATAACTATTATTTTACCACATGGAAAATATAAAGATTCTTTAAACTCAAATCTATGTAAACCAATATTTAATTAACCTCCTAAGGCACAGGAAAAGTAACAGACATTTCCATTGCATCAAAATATGCTCATCTGACCTACAAGCTAAGAGAAACTCACTTCTTGGAGAACTCCTTCCACGTGATTTCTTTGTAGCCCATCTGGTAAATGGCAGCAACCCCCAACAAGCCCATGGCGGCAAGTGCTGCCATGGCCACCCATCTGTCACGGTCACTCCCTTCACCAAGGGGTTTGCCTCCACCACCTCTCCCACCACCCTTGCCAGATCTGGGGGATAACAATAAAGGGTATTACAAAGAAAGTGTTAATGCACAAGCACTGACTGCATAATATAGAACATTATTATGACATTTACGTATATGATATTTTTAAGAGATTATTTTTTTCTCTAACTATATCTGACTTTTTTCCCCACATATTCAAAAGATATTATTATTACAAAAAAATTACCAATATACATAATGTAATTTCCAACATGAATTTCTAATTATCAATTATACAACCGTATTAAATAAAAGGCAGGAAATCTTGGTTCCATCCCAAATCTTCGCATATTAAACCTCAGCAACCCATTAACTCACTTGCTTCCAGAGCCAAACAAGCTCAAGTTGAAGGGGTCCTTTGGGGTTGAAGGCTTATTTGGCGACTGCTGTTGTGGAGGGGGCGTGTCTGCTTTCTGCTGTGGCTGCTGCTTGGGGCCTTGCTTGCTTGCACCACGGAAGTACTTCTCAAAGCCACGAGGAGGCTTCTGGCAAAACTGCCTCCATTGTTGCAGCAGTATGGTTCCATTGGGTAAGTCTAGATATGCCAGCTGGCTTCCAACCTATTTCAGGGAAGACAAGGAATATGCATATATATTCTTTGTTATAAATTCATCATCACAAAATCTGATGAACTAGACAGTACCATTACTAATGGGAGGATAAAAATACATAAATAAGAAAGACAGAAAGATAGCAAATGTTGTATGTATACACTCTGATAAACTTCTTTGTTTGTTTATTTTGTTTCAAAACAAAAAAAATGATTTCAGATAACAATATCATTGCATATCCACTAGTCTGCTGATCAATATACATGCCAAAAGTATTCCCCAACAATGCAATTGTCTAATACAAAAACTATTACTTAAAATTTAAATACAACATAATTGTAATTTCAAATATGCAGATAATGCAGAGCAAACAACAGGCCTAATAGGAACTGACAGAATAATCATTTCCAAGACATTTCCTTCCATGACAAGATAGATGCAGATGGGAAAAAAAAACTATATGTATATATATATATATATATAAATATATAAATATATATATATATATATATATATATATATATATATATATATATATATATATATATAAAACAAATACTGCCAGGGATAGACATTATAAAGTAGGTATCATGTTACAAAACCATCCAGCAAATCACAGCTTTCAACCTACCTAGAAAACACCCTCATTATTAATATGTTGATAGTAGTACTGTGAAAAGGACATTAATTAACAAAATAAAAACAGAAATAACCAGACTTCATAAATGACATTTATAACAGATAATTCATTTGGCCATACTTGAGATACTTCTTAAAATTAAATTGGGCTTTACAATTAAGACTAATTTCATGTTAAGGGGTTTATCATATTTTTTTAATTATATGACAAAGAATTAGGAAAGCTTAGCAGACTTTTTGAGTATAATCATGGTTAATCTTTATGGTAAGGACACACTCCACTAGGGCAAATTGAAGATGATATTCGTCAATGACAAAAAATTGCAGTCATCATTAAATGAACTAATATGTAGACACAAACAATGATGTCACAAATAAAGGAAAATGAGCATGGAGAGCCTCACTCAAGTTCTGGTGACTTGGAGTTGGGGGTACCTGTTACCGAAAGCAACACACCCTCTAGATAGTAAATCCCAAAACCAGGATATCCTGCAAACCCAATAACCCAATCTAACATTTCTAAACTTCTATTTATTCCCTAGACAGGGGGATCAGCCCCCTGTACCTATCTTTTATTAGCACTTTGAGGAAACTTGTAGAAAATGGACATTAAGAACTCTGTGTGTGACAGTGTGTCTGTGTGAGGGTGTTTGGACTTGCTCTCTGAGCAGTGATATTCAGCAGGCATTTTAGTCACTTACAAGTAAATGTGAGGCCATTGCATCTTAAACCATGTTGTTTCTTACACTATAAGATGGTGGTGTCTATTTCCCTCTATCTCCATACCTCACCCTCAAAAACTTGTACCGGAGTTAGGACTTTGGTCTCTGGCAAGTGCGTCCATACAATAAAGATTTACCATAATCATCAAAAACAAGGAGCTGGTACATTCTCCCATAATCTACAAAGTCTACAGTGAAAACCACCCTTCTATTATTTCATCATCCTTCTTTGAAATCACTTTGGTCGGTCGCTGTCCACAATAGAACAGAACATCTAGCAAAGCTATATCCTCCACACTTACCATTCATTCATGAGCTTCCTCTATATATCTTCCCCAAAGCCAAACTTGAGCTTATTTCTTATCTAATAATAAACTGCCAGAGAAAATATACTTGGTGGCTTCTTTGTCTTTACCAGAGCTTAAGACTTTGACCCATGAGCATAGACTGATCAGCAACTGTGGTCTTCATTTTGTCAAGCACTGATTATCTTCTACATCTATTAGTGTTCTTAATGGCCATAAACTTGATCATCTCTCTGCCCCTGCAATCCAATTCTGTACAATAACTCTTTAGCTGCGAAGGTAACTGATACATAAGAGAACTTCAGCATGGAAGGCCATTCACATGAAGTTAGGTAACGTCAAA
>NC_091585.1:11435420-11440420 GCF_042767895.1 Penaeus vannamei
TTTGTGCAAATGCTTTCCAAAGGTGCTGTACATAAATGAACAGAGGTGAGGGCCCAAGTCCCTGGGGTGTTGGGGGGCAGAGCCCCCCATCATCCCTCCCCTCAGCCAGTGCTCAAAGGACACGCCTAGTCACGGCACCTTAAATTTCTAGGTTAGGTTGGATTATGGGTCAGGACGGTTTTTTGTGTATGGAAGGTGTGAAATCCTGTAGATTTTGCAGAAAAATGCATTGGATTCCCACAGAGTTTTTCGAATTTAGGTGCGTAGACTTTTAAAAATGGAGGGCATGTCTGTAGAGTTTCATTAGCTGATTTTTAACGTTTTTTGTGCTATTTTTTGTTTGTTTGTTTGCTATTATTCTTATTTAAGCCTGTTTTACCCCATAATTTCCATGATATACTTCGTGCCTTCCCCTGCTATCGGGACTAACAAATTAATCCCAAGCTCCCAGGCATGGCATGTATGTACATGCCATTGCCCATTGTGTATGTTAAATTTAGTAATTGATTTTACATATAGATGGCTCCACAACTACTGTCACCAATGAGCCAATTACGTGAACTACCTGTCTCACCAGTTTACCCTTTTCCTTAATTTTCAATATTTTTTATTATTTGATATTGCTGATAGTAATGTCAGTAACAATACAGTGATTTTAATGTTAATAACAATAATAACTGTGTCAATATCAATAACTTTAGTACAAAAAAAAAGTGATTTCCCGCATATTATTAAAAAAAAATTACAGTGGATGACAATTGTGGTTACAGTAAAAAATAGTGTATAATTGTTATCAAGTATGACGCACCCTCTCAGAGACGAAGTTGAAAAAAAAAATGTTTTTCTGCATGAAATCCAATGATTTTATTGATTCTTGGCATTGTTTCTTATGTGAATGAATTGTTGAGATCTGAGTACCAGGGAAAGTAGTAGAGGACAAACTGTTGTATAGTTGGTAAAAGAAATAGTCTGCAGACACTAACACACCCTAAGTCCAGTCAATGGTACCGAGTTTTACCTCTATCTTGCTTTGCATACAGAGGTGAAGACAATGTTTGACAAGGGGTGGTCCATCAACCCTCCCCCTGAGCAGTGCCTGAAGGGCATGCCCAGTTATGCCAACTTAGATTATTAGATAGATTTTGCGATGTGGCAATGGGGACTTGATCTCTTGTGAGTGCATCTGTACTGTTAATATTTAGCAAGACAGGTAGCACTGCTTTACCTTGACAAAAATCTTAATGAGCAACAGAATTACTTATATTTATTTATTTTATGATATTTTTTTTCAGTGTAATTATGAATCTATTTCCATAAAGAATATACTAAGAAAATGCCCATCATTAAGTATTTCACAGATTAATGGAATCAGAACTAAATTATGTCATTGCACTTGGCCAATGAGGGCATGCTAGGAGATAGCAGATATAACTAGATACATAATTGTATGTGTTATTTACTTTATATTGTTATAATTATAAGAAAAAAAATACTTTCATTATGATGACTTGTCCATACCAATAAGTAGGCGTCAATATACTCAAGGGAAAAAGTCAGTTTCATGTTTGGGTTCACCAGTTGTATAGGCTATATTGAATAAGTATCAACATAATACCATAAAAAATATATTTGGATTCATAATATATATATTGTTATAGCTTTCTCTTTTACTGGATAGGGTATAAGCAGGCTTTTATGAAAATTGTTTACATTTCGATTTTCTTCCTCAGGTACTACTGTGACTACTGCGACACATACCTCACACATGACTCGGTAAGTGTGTTCTGATAGTTGATTGAGTCATTATTTTATGCACTCATTTGTGTAACATATAGTCAGTCACAGATATGTTTCAAAATATAAATTTCTGTTTCAGAGATAGCATTTCTAAAACAGGTGATTTCCTAATTTCCTTTTACAGCCATCTGTGCGAAAGACACATTGCCAGGGGCGAAAACACAAAGAAAATGTAAAGATTTACTATCAGAAATGGATGGAAGAGCAGGCACAGAATCTCATTGATGCAACAAGTGAGTGTTTGAATATCTGCTTTTCTTATAGTTTCAAATTGTTCCATTTTAAAGTCATTGTGTGGTTATATATATTTTTCAGTTTCACTTTGTTCATTTATACCGTTATACCACATTTACTTTTTGAGTATCACAATAAATTTCTTTTAACTAAATGACACTATAGCTAAAAAGAAAAGAAAAAAATGTTCCAATGCATGTTTTGACCTGAATATTTTCTTGAACAGCTGCGGCATTCAAGGCAGGAAAGATCCCCAAGGGAGCTGCCATTCCTCCACCAAACAATATGCAAGGTGAGTTTAAGCAAAAATTCTATATTTATTATAGAATCATGTGAGACAAAATGTAGAAAGTTTTTAAAAAGTTAATTATTGAGTTATCTTTTGTACTTTTTATTGTCACAGATGCTTAATACTAGAAAAGAAAAAAATGTTCACAAACACTAAATACCTTGTTTTAGATACTCAAGCATAACCAATTTTTTCTCCCTCACAGCTGGTGGTGGACCAGCTGGGCCAGGTGGGCCTGGAGGTCCTGGTGGTCCAGGGGGGCCAGGTGGGCCACAGAACATGGGTGGCCCAGGAGGTCCACCCAGAGGTCCTGGCATGGGGAATATGGGTCCTCCAGGCATGACCGGAGGAAACATGCCAGGGAATATGGGAATGCCGCCCATGGGGCCAAGAGGGCCCATGATGGGTCCTCCCATGATGGGACCCCCTGGCCCTGGCATGCCCCCAGGAATGATGCCAGGTGAGGCTGTCGGTTTTGTGTCAGGGTGGGAAGGAGCCTCTTTCCATATTGATGGGTTACATTTAAACTACTGAAAAAGCATTGATGACAGATTGGGAATGTATGAAGAATACAGTGCTAGCTGTAATTTAGTTTATCTTATTAAACAGGCAGATAATTTCTTAACAGAAAAAGGTTTAGTTAGGAATCATAAATCAATTAAAAGTATTTGCAGTAATTTCAGTAAGCAATGATAAACTTATGACAGAGCTGAATGCTTTTTCAAAATGACTAAAATTGTACATAGAATAAAGTTTGTGTGATAGTTCATCATTCATGCATTTTTCCAAATTATCTTGCTTAACCCTTCCAATATAATGATCTCCCTGTATGTAATTGGTGCTACCTGTCTTTTAATTGCCTTGGTCAAGTAGAAGCCAATTTTTGTATCACATGTGTCTTACGTTACTTTCCACCTGAGGCATGAGTTACTGCTTTGTGTTTTTTGATCCAAGGGGTTTCATATTTATCTGTATAAATTCTCTTGCCTCCCCTGAGGATATTGTGCCAGCAACACTTGGATTTATTAGGAATTCTTAGAGAACTTGGACTTGAAGGATTAATTTTCTTTTCCTGTTTCCACTTGCCGTGCAGTCATTTAAAACTTTGTTTGTGCCAGCTACTCCTTTAGTAGGTTTTATAGGCATAAAAACTGGATATGATGTAATTTAATTTTACTTGAACCAAATTCTGCTTCTTTCTCAACCTTCTTTTCTCTCTTATCAGGTTACAATAACTATATTCCTCTTTGTGTATTGCAGGCATGCGTCCCCCAATGGGCCCCATGGGACCAATGATGATGGGTCCTGGTGGCATGAGACCTCCTATGATGGCAGGGCCCCCACAAATAAGACAATAACAAGAGTAGGCCCAATGGTCACTTGCCTTTGGGTGTTGTCAGTGATTAGCTCTTGGATTTAAACTTGATGCTGTTCCCTATTTATCATCATGTGTTTTATAGCAGACGTGGTCTTGTCAAGAGGGAAACCTGTTATCTTGCAGTACAAAGTGTCACAAGAGTTTACCATGAGTGTGAGAATATGTGACCTTGGATATTTTTTAATGTGTTGTAGATAAAAAGATCTATCATTATCATGGTAGTTCTGTGATTTTTTTTTTCCTTTCTTCCACGTGTTTGTCATCTTACGTACTTTTTTTTATGATGGCAGTAACTTTCCCACCGTGTGGGTAAAAATAAAAAGAAACCTTTCCATAGTGAAGGAAAAATATTTCCAAATTATATTGTAGCTAAAGTGTCTGATTCTGAGTGTTCTGGAAGTTGCTGTATGAATTCACCCGAGTAAAATTATGGATGATCATTAATGACTTGGTACATTTTCTGTTGACAATGATGTAAACAGATGTCACTCATTCACCAATTTTTAATTATTAAATATAGTTATCAAATTGTAGTTTCCTTTGTACCAATTATGTGTTAAAGGTAGAGAACTACCTTTTAAAAATTTTATTTATTTATTTTTTGCAAATGTATTGTAGAGTTAATTTTTTCTGCATTATATTAGTGTGTTTATATAATTTTTCCTGGTCAGTACTGATTTTCTTTCAAAAGATGTATCAGCCACGTTAGTCATATAACTCAGCTAATCAAAGAAAATGAAGTAAAGCTATGTTGTTGCAAACTTATTGCATTGCATATCAGTCTTAAGATCAGTTGATTCTATAAGAAAAATCTTATTCCCCCCTGTTTTCCAGAGAGAATACATTGGAGAGCCCCCACTCTCCATTAGAAACTGCTATTTTTTTGTCTTCACATAAGTGGTACTTCTACTCTATTCTGTTCTGATAATTCCCCCCCTAATCCCTTGCCCGTTGTTGTCGCTTAGTTGTTGCTTAGGAAACGGGGACTGGGACCCAATGCTGGGGATCTTCCCTACCTTGTGCCTTAGCCCCAGACTCAACTGATTTTGTATGGTCTTTTTCCCCTCCTGCTTTTTCGTTTCCATCCCTTCTACACCCCCTTCTACTATCCACTTCCTAAGGTGTGAGAGCCATGCTGAAAGGATGAAAGGCTGAATTTGTGCTAGTCTTGAACGACCCAAGGGAGCCATGGGCACGGTATTCCCCTGTTTTAATTGTCTAGCCCTTACCCCTCAAAGAGACCCTGAGAGGTGGGGTGGTTTCTTTCCTCAACATAGTCTAATGAAGACATCATACCCTTGT
>NC_091585.1:11447677-11475177 GCF_042767895.1 Penaeus vannamei
ATATATATATATATATATATATATATATGACATATACATATACACATATATACATACATATATATATATACATATACATATACATATACACCAATATATTTACATATATACATACATATATATACATATATACATATATTATATATATATATATATATATATATATATATATATATATATACATATATACATACATATATATATACACAAACATATATATATATATATATATATATATATATATATATATGTACATATATATATATACATATATATACATATATATCTATATATATACATATACATATGTATACATATATATATATATATACATAACATATATATATATATATATATATACATATGCACATATATACATATACATATATATATATATATACATATATACATATACATATATATACATATGCACATATATACATATACATATATATATATATATACATATATACATATACATATATATATATATATATATACATATACATATATACACATATACATATATATATATACATATATATATATATATACACATATACATACATATACATATATATATAAATATATATATATATATATATGTATATATGTATATATTTATATATGTATATGTATATATATATATATATATATATATATATATTTATATGTATACATATATATATATATATATATATATATATATATATATATATATATATATATATATACATAAATATATATATATATGTATATGTATATGTATATGTATATGTATATGTATATGTATATGTATATGTATATGTATATGTATATATATATATATATATATATATATATATATATATATATATATATATATATATATATATATATAAAGATAAAAAAAAAAAAAAACTTTTTTTTGTGCCTGTTCACTGATTTCAGCCTTACCATAAAGATTATTAACTATTATAAATCTCCGAATCCTTTCAAAGTAGAGATAATGAAAGATTTTTAAAAATTCCTTTTCAGACTAGAAGAACTACTTACCTGATGTAGAGTAACTTTCAGACTTCGGATATTAGGGCACTGTTCTCCCACAACACTTAAAAGTCGTCTGGGTAGCGCTTGTTCTCCACAGTCTATGCTTGTCACACTGTCATCTAATACCACCTGTAAACCCGTAAGATATTCCTTAGAATATGAACTTAGCAATAATAAAATGATACTTATGTATAACCATATATGAAACACTTGTTACTATCAAGCTGCCCTTATCAATCAATCTATCTATCTATATATGCAGAGAAATTGGAAGTGAAATCAAGAGGAAATGGAAAAGAGGGGTAGATTAGGGGAAGATAGACAGATAGATAGATGGATGGACTGACAGATGGAAGGGTTAATGGATGGACGGAAGGGCAGAAGGACTGATTGATGGATGGATAGATGGATTGATAGATGGATGGATGGATGGATGGATGGATGGATGGATGGATTGATAGATGGATGGACATGACTAATAGAAGGATTGATTAACAGATAGAAGAATAGAGGGACTGAAGATTTGATATAAGGTTGAATAAATGGGATAGATGGATGGATGAACTAAGAGGAAGAAGTAGAGAGAAGGAAAAAACAGAGAAAGTGAAAAAGTAAAGAGCAGAAAAGAAGAAGAAGAAGAAGAAGAAAAAGAAGAAGAAGAAGAAGAAGAGGAAAAAAAAGTGCACTAACTTTCAAAATATCAAGCTTTGCATTGAGCCAGCGATCAGGCTCAGGACTGGAAAAGAGACGTCTCACCATCCTGTCTCGAACCTGTCAAAAGAGAAAAATGAAAATGGTGGGTTACCATATACATAACAATTACTATGACACTAAACTTCATGTAGTACAAAACAACCAAAGAATACCAAAGAGAATATCAGTATACTTGTAGATGGTGAACATAAGGGCTGAATTTTGTTCTTGCTTATAAGAGCAGTTCTGATTTACCCAGAAACATACATCATTATTAGTAAAAGTAATAATACTAATAACCAGAGTAAAGAGGTCATTAACAAAGATAATAATAAGCTACATATATATATATATATATATATATATATATATATATATATATATATATATATATATATATATATATATATATATATATATATATATATATATATATATATAATAAGATAAAGGCAATTCAATTTATAAGTCAATTCAAAACAAACATCATAACTAAAGAAAATAATTACAATCTTACAAAAAAGTGTACAAGGAACCCTCTAACACACCTGGTCATTAAGGACACCTGGCAGAATTTTCAATCTCTCAGCCACCATCTCCTTGAGTTGTTCCGGAGATGAGACTGGGAGTGATGAAAGGGTGATGGAGTGTCGCAATTCCGTCGTCATGAGGTGTGCTAAGTGCAAGTCTGCCACCACTGAGTATAAGACCACACGCAGACTCAGCTCCTCCAGGGATTCTATGTGGTGTCTTTTTCGAGGTGCCATCTGCAAGGGGCCATCAACATTACGAAAACATAGCTTTGCACATTGCTGGGAAAGATGCTTGCTTGGAGGAATATGGGAGGGTGGGAAGGGAGGTAGGTAGGTGTATATATGTATATAGGCATATGTATGCATGTATGTATGTTGGTAGGTAGGTATATAGGTAAGCAGGAAGGTAGGTAAGTATGTAGAGAGGTAGGGAGGTAGGTAGGTAGGTAGGTATATATACATATAGGTAGGGAGATAGGTAGGGAGATAGGTAGGTAGGTAGGTAGATAGGTAGGTAGGTAGATAGGTAGGTAGGTAGGTAGATAGGTAGGTGGATAGGTGGATAGGTGAGAGGGTGGGTAGGTGGGTGGGTAGGTGGGTGGGTGGGTAGGTAGGTAGGTGGATAGGTGGGTAGGTAGGTAGGTGGGTGGGTTTGTGGGTGGGTGGGTTTGTGGGTGGGTGGGTTTGTGGGTGGGTGGGTTTGTGGGTGGGTGGGTGGGTGGGTAGGTAGGTAGGTAGGTAGGTAGGTAGGTAGGTAGGTAGGTAGGTAGGCAGGTAGGTAGGTAGGTAGGTAGGTAGGTAGGTAGGTAGGTAGGTAGGTAGGTAGGTAGGTAGGTAGGTAGGTAGGTAGGTAGGTAGGTAGGTAGGTAGGTAGGTAGGTGGGTTTGGGTGGGTTTGGGTGGATGGGTGGGTTTGGGTGGATGGGTGGGTTTGGGTGGATGGGTGGGTTTGGGTGGATGGGTGGGTGGGTGGATGGGTGGGTGGGTGGGTGGGTGGGTGAGTGGGTGGGTGCTTGGGTGGGTGGGTTGGTCGGGTAGACAAACGGATAGACAGATAAAAAGGCTGATAGCAGGGAGAGAGGGAGGGAGAGAGTGAAGGAGGGATAGGTGCGTGCATGCATGTGTGTGAGTGTTTGTGTGTGTGTGTTTTGTGTGTGTATGTGTGTGTTTTGTGTGTGTATGTGTGTGTGTGTGTGTGTGTGCATGTTTATATGCTGGGGTGTTTGTATACATGCTTTGTTCATTATGGACCAGCATACACAATGGAGTGTGGATCAGAAATACATTCTTATCATTTTGGGTATATAATTCATGTTACTAGCAATATAGATTTTAGATTAAAGTTATAATGATAACTATATCCATAATTACCGAAATCACTTTAAAAAGTACTTTGGAAAAAATTAGTTTTATACAGCAAAAGCTCACCTGAAATTCAATTAATTACATATTACCTCTCCTGCTGATCCTGCTCTATATCATGTCAACTTTCTGCCTTGCCCTAACCAAAATTTCTCCAAAGCTCTTCCACTGCCTTTACTCTGTTCATGTTAACCCGTTGCCGCCTGGTGGCACGTACGTACATGCCATGGCTGTTTTGGACCAAACACCGGGGGCATCATGTCATGCCCATTCCCACGCTACTGGCTCGTCAGACGGAGGTTGTTTTTCTCCGATAGTAGCGGCTTCATTTATATGGTAAAGATTTTAGGCAATGGCACCTATAATGAAGATAAACCTTCAAAATTTTAATATTTTTATAAATCAGCAAAATAAAAGCTTTCAGGTGCTATAAGTCGCTCGCAAACTACCAATTGAGCTGGGCGCAAACTGGAGAAACTGCTGGTGCGCGCCAACAAGCCTGTGCATACGTCAACTTGCCAAAATTTTTACCTGTCGGCGATGGGTTAATACCCTTGTGAAAAAAACATGGATGGACCTTTCCCTACATCCTAAACAGCCACCAACCTGCTATCAATCTAACAGCTGCTGATGAGCTATTCATCACTTGTGACGCTACCTTTTGCCCTGCTATTGTTTCTTCAGTCTGGCCATAGGAGACGATAATAACAATGGCACCGTATGTTGATAAGACAACTCTCTGACAAGCAACAAAGACTTACCAATGGAAGAAAGTAACAGCAATAGCTTTGATACAATCCGAGATCTGCTAAATCCAAATGTGTGTTTGTACACACACATGTCTATACAGACTTGAAAGGGAGGTCAAATATATACAATGGCAGAATGGCAAGTACCAGACATATGGTTGTATCACTGAGGCCAACAATGCAATTATTTTGTTGCATATTATTGTCATCTGCTCAAAATATCATTTAATGAGTTGAAACAAGGTAAAGTTCAAGGCTCATCGAAGATGGTTTGAAAGAATTACATCATGAAGCCTACTTTCTTAGTGTTTCATTACAGATTTTTCAAAACATTAAATCTAGAAAACAGCATATTGACCCAACCCTTGCTCTGCCTAACCGCCGCCGCACTACTGCCGATCAAGTTGTTATTCTTTCCGGTGCACAGCATGTGTTTGCAACCTTATTCCTAATCCTCATTCGAAAGATTTTGTCCTGCAAATCTTACAAGACGATAGGAACCATCAACCCCGAAACACGTACATTTCCTGTCGCTCGGCCACTCTTTCCCCTCCAAAGACAATAGTCTCATTCCATAAGTACCCTACTATCAGCCTCTCTCTTACAGTTTCAAGCATAATAGTTAACTTATTGAGTTAATTCTATCATAATGACCCAAGAATATACGATTTTTACCTTTTTAAAGCACGTGAGAAGGGAATCTTCACTCAATGCTCCTTTTCCTGTTTACATTCTGATATACGCGTTCGAAGCTGCTTTTACTCTGACTTCTCGCTTATAGATTTTTTATACAAAAAAGTCTGCACACAAATAAATCTTCTTTTGATATGTCTTAAAAGCTAATTCTATTAGCTTTTGAAACGTATGCAGTTAACTGGTGGTAAATTATTGATTTTTTTTAAACAATAGCAGTCAAAGTCGAAGCCAGAAGAGAAAGTTCGAACCAAAAATATAACCCATATGCATATTAAGTATTTTGGTAAAGAATGTCTTATAAAGATTTGAACAAAATCATTAACATAATTAACATTAACATTTGTTTCAGTAAATTCATTTGTTCGCCTTTACGCGTTTTACGTGAAAAGACAGATGCATTTGCATGTCTTTCAGTTTTCTTGAACTGTTCCGCTAAATAATTACACTATCTTCATCTAACCGGGTATGGAAATATATAGCCTGCTATCTGTTGTGTTATTAATTTTACATTTCTTAATAACAATTTTACGCGCGAATCGCAAACTTTTCGCAGATTTTTAGTTATGATTATCTAATATAGATGGCGGTGCTAATGGTGTTAAAGTCGTCTGCTCGTTTCGCTTTTGTGTCGGGTACTCTCTCTCTCTCTCTGCTTTTTTCTCAGTCAGAGCTTATTTTTCATCTTTGGGTCAGTGATCGTCTTTGATATTATGTTTGCGTTTTTGTTATATTGCAATATATTTTTTTGCTCTTTTTTGTCGTAATATTTCGTTCCTCACGATTCTGTCCTCGCACACCTTGTATTCAATGATAATGGCAAGATTATTATTAAAATAACCCATAATACATAAATACTACATCCAGATCAATCGGCCAAATAAAAATGGTGCACTCACTAATCTAAATACATTGATTAATTGATATAGTAATAAGAATGGTAATTTTTTTACAATAGTTCCGCATAACAGATCACGACGATTTTGGTATCGTGATTCGATGGATTCCTCTCACTCTCTAGTAAGGTATATAAGTATATAGACCTTGTTCTCTAGTATCCATATTTATATTAAAATAATATTGCGCGGAAATCTCCCCATACCTCCATATCCTTGGCTCCAATAGCAGAGAGTGCATGGAAGGCACCAGGGAAATAACGGTACAACATGAATAACATACAGAATCAGTCACTATACTTTGCCCCATGAAGCCGCCCCGAAACCCCGGCAATGGAACACAGACATCTTCACGTAGTCACGGCGGGAGGCCTGAGGTGGGAGCGCCCGGCCTACATGGAAGATTCTTTGTTTTCCTGGGCGGGGCTTGGGGGGGGGCGGCTGCAGGGGGTGTAGCCCTTGCATTAGACTACAGTGACTGATTCTATCGGCCGGTTTGTTAGAATTGTGCGAGGCCCGATCCAAAGAATATTCGTATACTTGACATGCCTAAATAAAGAAATAAATGCATATTCATCAGTCTAGACATGCATATCAACCCGGCAAATAGATGGTTAAATGTCTATCTATCAGATATATAGACTTGCCTTTATTCCTGCGTCTGTTTTTATGAAAATTCGTTGGGTCGGGCCTGGCACAATTTTAACAAACCGGGAGTATGTATATTATTCATATTTTACCCCGCAATCTCCCTTTCATGTCCTCCCCTGCTAATATGGCTAAGATTGTCGCTAATGGGGGGGGGGGATAATTTCTACATATTTGTTAGATAATATAGTAAGAATACATCGATACCAAAATCGCCGCGATCAGTTATGCAAAACTATTGTGTAAAACCACAATATAAATATATACATAATGTTGAGTGAATGTGATAGATAAAGAGTGCGAAAAAAGCATTATAGTTTTGAGAAACAAAAGATATTATCGGAGTTTAAACGCCTGAACTAGCCATGTGCTCGTACACAGATGGCGCTAGTTATTTTTCAGTTATTTTCATTTAATAATCTATTCATCCTTTAGTCGATGTATTTGTTCATTTTTTTTTGCTGCTGTAAGAGTAAAGACTATATAGGAAAGATTGTCTACGAACGGCAAGGTCTGTGTACATCTCTAATCAATGTAAGGAGCTGCCCCTTCGAGATATAGTCTAATCTAGGCGCCATTTTGATTTTCAAGTGTGCCAAAATATAAAGGAAATTATGAAAAAAACACTTATTTTACATCCGAGATTTTATTTTATATTCGTATGACACACACACACACACACACACACACACACACACACACACACACACACACACACACACACACACACACACACACACACACACACACACATTGAAAATGCACGAAGATGCGATCGAATGAGAAAAGCATAAATATGATGAAACTGCAAAAAAATGAGATGCGAAAGAAAGAGAAAATGAAAATAGATATAGAGAGTGTGAGAGATGATGAGGAAAAATGATAAAAAAAACGAAAAAAAATTTGAAGTGAGAAACAAAGAGGTAAATACTGAAAATGGAAGAGACTGTTAAACGAAAGAAAGTGAAATAATACGATATATTAGAAATAATGTAAAAAAGACCGAGAAGAGAAATGTGAGAAGGAATGAGAGAAAATACGGTAAATTTGTAGACTGTGGCATTTATCATAAGGTGTAAATTTTCAGCGTTATTTACAAAATCTTATGGCAAAGTGATTTTAGTAGATTAAATTAACTGAATTAACATAATTTTCCTGCGCGTTACAAAATTACATTCGGTCACTTCCCCTACTTTATTTTTGCAAGCATTTTTCTCTTTTCTTTTCTTTTCTTTCGGAAAAGGTCCGTTCGGTATTCGTTTCTTGTCAGCAGAGAGTACCGACCTTCCATCCCTTCAAAGTGAGACCAAAGTCAGTTCTTTTACGGCTGTTACAAGCCTATGCATAAAAAAACAGTGTTAGGCGGACGGAGGGACCCCAGACGTAACTCATTTTCCGCATTTTACCGCGCATTGAAATAATCTTTATCTGTATCTCATAAGATTAGAATATAAATCTTACAACTCCATTGGTCTTTCCTTGACAAATTTATTTTCTCGACAGAGTGCAATTTTTGTGTGCAGACTTTTCGTCGACGAACTATTGCCCGAACGGCTATATCGTCGACTTCAGGTGATGAGAAACTATGGAATGTCGTGTGGTTCGAATGACGTGTGGTTCGAATGACGTGGTTCGAAGACGAGCGCTGACGTGCCTCTACAACGCTTCTACTTATGCTGTACATGTTCTTTCTCATACCGTTCCACTAACATGTCCGTGCTGCGTCCAGAAGCCATGCAATACATGGTAAATTTTTTGAACTTTAAGGCAGAGGCCAGATCTGAAACCGGGTGTGGCAGTTTATGGATAGTCTTCCAGTGGCCGGAGCCATGATGGGAACTACAGCCTTGCAAGCTTGGCACTGCACAGTAATCGTGCTCCCAACATTCACATCAAATTAGTGCGCGTTCATGCCATCAAACCTGTCGGTAAGATTGCTAAGGCACTTGTCGAACGCCCGCCAACACTCGATGGAGGCAATAACGATCTGTTCATCGAGTTTTTCGGCGTTATTCAGCGACGCCCGACATCCGACATAGGCATGTGGAGTATGCTGCAGAGGGCCACAGAAGGCCTACTTACGACAGCAAATTCTTCAGAAGACCTGTATCGGAGGACTCGAACGAAAAGTGTATATCACCCACAGACATTTCACCGACTCGCCATGAAACAACGATTTTTTTTTTAAATAAAAGTCTCAGAAAATCAAATTAAATCACCGACTTTACCGTAAAATGAGAATGATCACTGTAAACATATGCAACCTCCATCAGTTTAGCCTTAAAGTTCAGATAATCACTTGCCGTTAGTATCAATAACCACGGGAATAAGCATTGTCAGGGACAGGGTATATGCATGGTTGTACAATTCACAATGACAATAGTATAAAGTGGGACATATTCCATGATTCTCGAATTTTGCTTATTTCAACAATCTATGATAGGGCACCAGACACTACATAGTTTTGAGTACTCCAGGACATAGAGCTCTTGGAAAAGGGAAAACGAGTTAAAAAACACCAAAACTAATTTATGGCAGCATGACAACTGTGAAAAAATATTAAAGACAGATTTAAAACTACAAGTTAAATCCTTTCAGCGACTTCTAGAACAGGATGGCGGGAACTAATCCTAGGATAGTGGGCCTGTCGTTATTCTAGGGTTGTTTTTACTTTAACAGAAAAAGTTTTGATATTTTGTTACGGGAATGATGCTTCTCAATCGTTTATTTTGATTTAAGGAACCACGTGAGAGAGAGAGAGAAAGAGGGAGAGAGAGAAAGAGGGAGAGAGAGAAAGAGGGAGAGAGAGAGGGAGAGAGAGGGAGAGATAGAGATAGAGAGAGAGAGAAAGTGAAAGAGAGAAAGAGAGAGTGAGAAAGTGAAAGAGAGAAGGAGAGAGAGAAGGAGAGAGTGAGAGAGAGAGAGAGAGAGAGAGAGAGAGAGAGAGAGAGAGAGAGAGAGAGAGAGAGAGAGAGAGAGAGAGAGAGAGAGAGGGAGAGAGAGAGACGAACAGGATCCTCATTCCTGTGGTAGAAGTTGGAAACCGCTGTCTTGCATTTTTTAATTATTATTATTCTCTAGGATAATGGACGCGAGTTTGCAAAAGAAATATACTGGAATTTGGTCAAGCTTCTAATCTAGGGATAGATATTCATTTTTTCCTACTCTTATAAGAAACCTTCGATATATGTTTGCCAGGACCATTTTTCCTTGAAGTTTTGTTAAATGTGAACATATTTCCCCTCTCCTTGTAAGGGGCAAAGCCTCTTCCCGCCAAAAAAACAAACAAAAAAAACAATGGGTCTTCTTAAGCACCTGTAAAATGTAAATAATGATAATGATAATAATAATGATGATGATAATAATGATAATGATAATAATGATAATAACAATAACAATAACAATAATAATAATGACAATAATAACAATAAATCTTAAACTCGAAAGTTCGTTTGTCTGTTTCTTTTTCTTTTTTTCCTTGCATTTATGCTGTTGTTATACAGAATTTTACTTTTTTTATTAACATGATTTGTTGTCATATTTCACTCTCTTACAAATAAGTCATACAAAAAAGTGAAAAGCACTTGAACAATATTTCTTTATGAATTATCAGATCGATCTCCATATCCTAAAAAATTTCAGTCTAAAAATTTTTTCAGTAAAAAAAAAAATATTTTTATTCAAAACTTCCCCCCAAACATTTTTCTTTATTCGCGCCATTTCTTTTTACAGATGTCCGGCGAAAATACGTCTATTTCCAGTACCGTTCCGTGAACACTGTAAAAGGATTTGCTATTTAACTAAGGAAGTATATCAACAGCTGTCTCTCCTCCGCAGATGCCGACAACAATAATTCTCTCTCTCTGTTCTTTATTTACTCACTTCCTTCTCTCGTCTCTGTTTTCTATATTTCATTTTGTCATGGTTAGATTGGTTTCAATGTCTTTTGCTCTTAAATGATAAGACATCTGATGTGGATTATGATATCAAGTGATAGTGTTATAGGTATGATGACGTTGTCAATAAAAAGTCTCACTTATTGTAAACTTTATTTAAAAAAAACACGTCCTTTTTATATATGTATAACGCGTGCATACGAGAATATATGCAAATATCTGTAATATAAGTCTACACAATAATATGATATATAAAAAGAGAAAGACCTTTATACAAACTTAACAATATATATTCGAGAAAATACACATTTCAGGCTGAGAGATACATAATTCAGACTGGTTGTGGATACACAAAAAACCGTTTTATAGATTTGCAAAACATGACCAGTTAAACAAACCTTTAGTGTATGAAACAATAAAACCATCGTATGATAAGTGATTTACATGGAACAACCCTAGTAACGGGTGTTATCGATAGAAGAAATGTCACAAAAAATGAAAAAATAAACAAAATTCACTCTTAAGAAAATCTCCTAATAACCACAAGGGTAAGTTTGTTGTGCGTCGGATGAGGAACGGTGGCAGTCGTTAATGAACGAATTTCTGAATGGAAAAGATGCGGTGTATGTATGTTTAGATAATTCGTATATGCATGAAACATTGTACATCAACCAAATTGCATTGCAGTCGGTCAATGTCTTTGGAAAGAATCACACATGCTTTGCTCCCATAAAATACATCGGGAACACATATCGAATTATAAAATCTCGTCATTTGATGACAAATATGGAAACATGGTATTCGACCCTGATGAAAGGTCATGAGCTGAGGCCATGAGCAGACCAGTCAGCATCAGTTTTGAAAAAGAATGGGAGTTCTGGGTCCGTCGCGGATGGAGGAGTGGCGAAATATATATGATCGTCTATATTGGAAGGAGGTATTAGAGAGGGATCTACAGACTCGAATATTTCCGGAGGAGATCGAGACCGCGCCTGGCCTCCGCAGTGCTCCCTCACACGGCGTGGTCCTCGACGAAACCAGGGTTGTCGTGGGCGTCCTTCGCAGTCGCTCCTGCCTCCGCTCTCTTCTCCGCGTCCTTCCTCTCCTCGCCCTTCTCCTCCAGCGCGTCCTCCTTCGGCACCGAGTTGTACCAGCGGAGGAGCAGCGTGAAGATGATGGTGTTGGCGGCCATGAGGCCAGCGTAGAGCAGCGCCTCGTGGGACGCGCGGTGCTCGAAGGCCCTGGTGGCGGAGCTGATGGCCTTCAGGCCGGCGAACAGCCACAGGCCCACGGTGATGGTGAACAGGTTGGCCGCCTGCAGGATGGACTTCATGGCCGCCGGCGCCTCCGAGTACGCGAAGTCCATGCCCGACACGGAGAACAGGACCTCGCCCACCGTCAGCAGGAAGTACTGCGGGAAGAGCCAGCCCATGTGCACCGACGAGGGCGCCGTCATGGGGAACACGCGCACGCCCTCGTCCTCGCCTGCGCCGCCCAACACTACCACGTCATACACGCCGTCCTGGAAGACATTGGCCGCCCCGACCACGCCCGCGCCGCCCACCATCACCTCGTAGGGCTTAGGACTCAGAATCTGGAACTCGGAGAGGCCGTCCGTGATGGGGAACTTCTCCTCCTGCGTCTCGTACTTGAGGGTGACCTCCGCGACGTCGCCCTCGACTACGATCACTCGCACCTGCAAGAGACGCGAGAATTACAGCCTATGGTACAAACACATCTATCAACCCTTATTGACTAATACAGCTGCATCAAGCAAGGCCTCATCACTGTTACCCACAAACAAAATAAAAAGCGTCTGAGATCCTGGACACTTTCCAGCACCTCATCGTCCGCAGAGACTCACCTTGGCTTCAGCGTCCTCATTCTTGAGGTACTCGAGGGAGGGCGCGAGAGGTCGAGGGCCGGCGGCCGTGAGGACGAGCGAGGACTCGTGCGCCCCAAGGAGGACGACCTGCACTGGCGTCAGGTCGCCGCCGGCCGCGCACGACTTGCTGACCTGGACCTCCACCTTCTGCGCCGCGCCGCCGACCTCGACTTCCGGGAGGGCGACCTGGCCGGCGAGCGGGATCATGAGCTCCTTCTTGGCCATCCTCTCGCCGGCCTCGTCGACGAGGTGCAGCTCGGGGGGCAGGTGGAGGGCGGCCTCGCACGGGAGGGCGTTGTAGACGTGCAGGCGGGCGTGGGTGGAGGGAATGAGTGTCTGCTCGACGGACATGTTGACGAGGGCGTAGACGATGAAGGAGGAGACGGCGAAGGCCATCCCGGCGATCATCCTGGAGGTGGTGGAGGTGAGGACGCCGAGGCGCCCCAGCAGCGGGTAGATGACCTGGTCGAAGAGCGGGATGAGCGTGAGGATGAGCAGCGGGTTGATGGTGGACGACATCTCGGGCGGGATCCTGTAGGACTCTCCGACGCGGCCGTCGAGCCGCTTGGCCTGGAAGATCATGCCCGTCGACGTCTGGTAGAACAGCGCCCAGAACAGCGGGTATGTGCAGAACAGGAGCAGCACGCGCAGGGTGATCTTCACGTCGCGGATGAGGTCGCCGTCGAAGCGGTCCCGCGCGCGGTCGACCCAGTGCGCCGCCTTGTCGTCCGCGCCGTCCCACTTGCGCCGCACCGCGTGGGTCACGCACCGCATGGCGCGCAGCAGCATGGTGTCCGGGGGCGCCTCGATGTACCGGGACCTTCCTGTGGGTTTAGGGGCGGGGCGTTAGGGGCTTTCGCTGCGGGCAGGGCAGGGGAGGAGTGGAGATACGGATCGGCAGGACAGAACATCGGCAAACAATAAATACTCAAAACACACAAATAGACACACACACACACACACACAAAAAAAAAAACTAAATACAAAAAAAAGAAAAAAGAAATAAGAGAGGGAAAAGGACTGACCGAGCGCAAAGATGGTGGTGGAGACCGCCATGAAGCCGACAAGGATGAGGTAGGGCAACAGGTAGCAGTCGTCGCCGAAGCACTGCACGGTGTCCCTCAGCTGCGCCGTCATGAACTGGCCGAGGAAGGCTCCGGCGTTGATCATCCAGTAGAAGGCGTAGAAGAACCTGAGGGCGCGAGGGGGCGTGAGCAGGTGTTAGTGGGTGAGAGCTGGCGGGAGTATCAGATAGGTTGATACTATTTTTTCCTACTATTTTTCATTCATTATTTTTGTGAGGCGATAACACTGGTAAAATGGTGGTGTCTTAACCGGCAATGGATGCATATATTATTTTATTTCTTATATGTATGTGCATTTTTTTGTCAAATAATTACCTACATTTTATGAAGGCAGTTTTCTATAATGTTTTTTTTTTATTTATGCGATGCCCTCTCTTTCAATTACCGTATGTTTCTTCCTCCATGCCCTGTCGTCTCTTTCCCCCTCATATTTCAACTTATTTCCCCTCGATTTCCTATTTTTCCGTCTTCTTTTTACATGCCCATTTTCCTCTTTCTTGTATCTCCAGATTCGACTTCAGTTACCCCTTTTCACTTATTATTCCTCTCATTCACTTCGTGTCTCTACCCCCAACTTTTTCCCCTACACGCTACGCTCTATAAACTTTCCTGGTCTTAGACAAACATTATCTGACGTTCCCCTAAAGTTTCCTGATCTTCCCTAACCTTCCCTAACCTTCCCCCCAGCCTCTTCTAACCTTCCCTGACCTTCCCTGATCTATTCTAACTTTCCCTGATTTTCCCCTAGCCTCTTCTAACCTTTTATGACCTCCCATAACCTTCCCTGACCTCTGCTCACCTCTGCTGTTGCTCCCTTTGCTCAGGGACCTTGAACTGGTCGGCGCCAAGGGACGAATACACAGCCTTCATCAGACCGGCTGCGATTCCCAAGACGAGCAGACCTGTTCAACGAATCTCACGTTAGAAATCTTACTTTAGAAAAACATTTTATATATATATATATTTTTTTTCTATATAGATGGACCTGATGAACGAATGTCGTGTCTATTCATTCATTTATCTTTCAATTTATATATCTTTCTCTCTGTATGTCTCTCTCTCTCTCTCTTTCTCTCTCTCTCTCTCTCTCTCTCTCTCTCTCTCTCTCTCTCTCTCTCTCTCTCTCTCTCTCTCTCTCTCTCTCTCTCTCTCTCTCTCTCTCTCTCTCTCTCTCTCTCTCTCTCTCTCTCTCTCTCTCTCTCTCTCTCTCGGTCTCTGTCTCTCTCTCTTTTTCTCTCTCTCAGCAACAATAAATGATAAATGTTAAATAAAAAAATAAAAAAGATATTTAAAAATATACACAATTCAACCCAAGACTGACCTGAAATGCCCGTGACCTTGGCTGCGTCCACACTGGCCATGATGGGCGTGGCGGAGGACAGCGAGTAGATGAGGGCGCCCACGGTGTAGCAGCAACACATGATGAACACTGTCCGGGCCTGGGGGCGTGGGCGGGCGTTATGAGTAAAGAGTAAAGATTTGTTGAAAGTGAAAGAAAACGATATCAATTCACAACTGATTTTAGTGAACGATTTTAAATATAATCACTAAAAGAATATTGAAATGTAATGCTTTTTAGAAACAAAATGAGATTATTCTAAATTGATTAACTTTGGAATAATGAAAAACTAATAAAACTAATTAAAATTTGACCAACAATCTAATCAACTTCATGTAATTAATTCATGAAAACGTGATCAAAATGTGACAGTTTCAAAAGTGATTAAAATATCAATTAAACAAAATCATTGTCGAAATTGCAAGTAAGATTTGACTAAAGCGTGATTGTTTGAATGAAAAATAAAATAATTCTAGTTAATTAATATTCACGTAGAATGTAATCAATTCAATAGCTTACGATGACGTAAATGTGCTTCCATAAGAGCAAACTAGAGTGAAGTACATAAATGTTACAAGTACTTGATCGTGGGTGTGTGTGTCATTACATAATTCAGTCAAAATCCCACTTACTGTTAGATAAATTATAAACTACAGTAACTATGTAAGTGTACTTGAAAATATTTATATAATTTTGTTTATGTTATTGTTAGGTAGAACGACAGATTCTGATTGATTATTATCCAATTAATTGCGACCTATATTGTTCTCAGTCATAAGAGTACATATGATCTCAATCTGTATCCGAGCTACATAATCTGTATTAGAAGTATCTAATTGTCAATGCTTTATATTCAATTTTACGGTGTAGATTACTTCATTAGTCACATCATTTCACAACGTTCAACTTTATACTAACGGTCCCTCAAGTACCGACCTTTCAATAGGCACAGTCGGATAATTAAAAAACATTATATTACCCTTTATATTCAATATGATTGAATTAACTGAATTTGAACACGAATACGCGAGAGTGCGTAGATGTTTATGAATGATTGTCATGCGTAGAATATCATGCAGAGAGAGAGTGTTATATTACGCATGAATACGTAACTGTGTCACCGCATGACGGGGTCTGAAACAACAGATGACGGAGGGTTTGTCATGCATGGAGTATAAGAGAGGTTTATAGTAACGTGGATTTGAATTCTTTGTTTGTTTTCATTCTGTTTATTTATTGTTGTTGTTGCTGTTGCTATTATCATTATTATTTTTACAATTATTATTATTTGTGTTTTGTGCGTGTTTCATGAAATATTTGCAGTTTGTTATTTCTTTTTTCTTTACTTTCTCACTTTCTCCACCCCCTCTCTCTTTCTCACTCTGCGTCTGTCTGTCTATCTCCCTGAATTCTGTCTGTCTATCTCTCTGTGTTCTATGTCTCTGCTATTCCCCCTCTCTCCCCTCTTTCTCTTTCATCTTAATTTTCTCCCCTCCCTCCTTCCCCTTCCTTTCTATCCATCTGCCTTCTTTTCTCTTCCTCCTCTCTATTTCTCTCTCGCATTCAGACTAAGAACTGGAATTCGCGAAAGTTCATTCACATTTCACTCGACTGACCGCTTTCTCTGTTCAGTCATGGCTTCGTAATAACCTTTTTTGTCTCTCGTTATAACAGCCATTATGTGGACGGAGACAGAGTGAAAAAATACTATTAAATACAATTAGAGAAGACGGAAATTAAGAGAAAAGTCTGGCAATGGAAAAAAAGGAGATGGAAAAAAAGAAAGAAAGAAAGAAAAAAAAAAAAAACGGGGAAATTCACGCGAATGAAATTTACGGGTATTAAAGAAAATGGAGAAATTTACGGGAATGAAGGAGAGCGTGAAAAAATAGCGGGAAATAAGGAAAATGGAAAAATTTATGGGAGTGAAGGAAAGCGTGAAAAAATTGCGGGAATTAAGGAAAACCGTGAAATTTACGGGAGCGAAGGAAAAGGGGAAAAATTGCTTGGGTAAGTAAAAAGGGTTAAAATACTTGGGTAAAGGAAAATGGGAGAAATTTATATGGATAAAAGAAAACAGGAGATCTTTACGAAAAATAAAGAAAAAAAGCGGATGTTGATTTCAATGAAATAAACATAGGACACAGAATAGGAGATAAAAAAGAGAATAAGGACAAAATAGAGAAATTTTATCAGGGGAAAAATAGACAGAGAAATTAAAGAAAATGGGATATATCAACTTGAATTAAAGGGGAAAAACTTTATTTTTTTCCCTATAACCAAACCACGCCACAACAGAGAAACAAAAGGAAGGGGAATAAAAGACAAAACAGAAAATTTACTAAAATAACAGAAAGAGAAAGTAAAACTAGTAAATAAATAAATGAAAGAAATACAAAAACGAAAAAAAAAGAAAATTGTGAAAGGTAAGATGGGGAAGGGAATGAGATAAAACCTGATGAATATTAAGTATGAGAGAGAAAAAAATGAAACGAGTAAAAGTGAACTTGACAAAAATAAAGAATAAAAGAATGTAGAGAACTATATTGAAAAGCTACAAGAACAGAGATAAAAATGAGGGAATAAGAAAAAAGAAAAAAAAGATAGCATAGAAAAATGAGATAAAGGAAGAAGAAAGACAGAAAAAAATATGGACTAAAAACGAGAATTTTATATAATAGAATAAATAAAAGCAAGTAAGGACCATATAAAATAGAGAAAATGTGGAATTGAAAAAAAATAAAAATAAAAGAAAAATAAAGAGAAAAACAAATGAAATGAAAAAGAAAGAAAAAATCAAACAAACATAAAACAAGAGAGACAAGGTAAAAATAAAGGTAATCATTACAGAAGAGAGAGAAAGTAACAAACGAGAAAAACGGACAAAAAAAATCACTTTTGGCCGACGACCTTGCTTAGGAATGTCTGGGAAGACGAGGTCAATGAAGCCCCCAAGAGAAAGGAAAGAGATAAAGATAAAAACATAAATAAAAAAGAAAGACAGAAAATCGTGACCGAAGGAGAGACAAAGAATAGATAAAAAAAGAAGGAAAAAAAAAGACAGAAATAGAAAAAAGAAAAAGGGAACGAGAGATAGACAAAAAAAGATCCAATAAAATATGAAAGCCAAGGAAAGTCGGAAGGAGAGTGAAAAAAAAACGAGAGAGAGATAAAACATAAAGAAATAAACAAATGGAAAATAGAAAAAAAAACAGATAAACGAAAAAAGAAGACAAAAAAAAAAAAAAAACAATTCATTGGTACCAAATCAGAAAAACGAAAAACAAGCAAGTCGGAAGGAGAGTGAATAAAAACCAAAGAGAGAGATAATACAAGAAGAAATAAACAAATGGAAAATAGAAAAAACAGAAAAAAAAGATAAACGAAAAATCACAAAACAAACAAAAACAAATCAGAAAACCAACTCAACCAACGCAGAAAATAGAAGGAAAACAAAGGCGGGAACTCCCCAACCGCATACGTGCACAGGAGGTAGTTATAAAGACCTTGACTGCGTACCTTGCCGAGGTAGGTGTCGGCGAGAATGGCGCCGGCGATGGGCGCGAGGTAGATCAGGCCCTCCATGACCGCCTTGACCGTGGACGCCGACGAGGACGAGAAGCCCAGCATCCTCTGCATGTAGAAGACGGCGCCCCCGAAGAGCCCGTAGTACACGAAGCGCTCCAGGAGGTAGCCGGCGAGGATGAAGAAGGCGCCGCGGGGGTACTTGAGGGGGGGGCCCGACGGGGGGGCCGCCGGGGAAGACATCCTGGCTGGGGGGAGAGAGAGAGAGGGAGGGGGTGTTAAAATATTGCGTTGATTTGCTTATTTTTATTTGATTTTGTTTGGTGTATGTGCCATGAAAGTGTCTTGAGATTCTCGGGCCGGTGTTATGTGACGTAAGCGTGTCTGCGTCTATGTTGCCCTTTATCCTTTTATCTATCTTTCTTATCTGCCTATCCATCCACTCATTTAGAGAGAGAGAGAGAGAGAGAGAGAGAGAGAGAGAGAGAGAGAGAATGTAAGACAAAGGGAGAGAGAAATATACATGGACATAATTTACAGCCACAGACGCTTCACAACATTCTTTGAAGAAACTTATTCCACCGTTTCCCCGCCTGCCAACCCTACCGCCATCCCTTAATACTCTTTAACTCGCCAATTTCCCCTGTTCTCTTCCTCCTTCTCCTTCTCCTTCAGTTCTTCTCTTTACTTCCTCTTCCTACTCCTCCTCGCAAGCCTAGAAAATTTCTCTTGACGAAGGCCAGGCGATAGTTAGTCTGTCTGAGGCGTGTGTAGCTATAATTATTGACGAGAATGTACTTGATTGCCTCGCTCGTTGGAATGTCACGGGTTAACTTCACAACAGCGATTTTCACAGCACGCCTTGGTTGTAATAAATCGATAGCGGGTCTTACAAGAATAAGAGAGTCGTAACCAGGCTGGAAAAAGTGTAAGAAGAATTGTAACGATAGGTATTGATGGTATTAATGTTGTGTCGGTTGTATCATAGAATTAAGATAAAAGTTAGATGATGCGTAAAGAAAATAATTATGATTGGAATGCAATATCGATGAAAAGAGACATCGCACACACAACAACACACACACACACACAACACATACACACACACACAGAAGACATATTCCCCTGTACCATGTAACGGTATACTTGTTTTTACCCCTCCCCCCCTCCCCCACCCACACGCTCTCCCTCCCCGATTTTTGGTCTTAAGGTAACATCTGCGCCAGACAGGTGGTGCTCCCATAGACTAATTAAAGTATCTCCTGTGCATATGCTAATGGTTTTGCGAATACAGAAAGAAAACAGCATGCGTCTGTGTGTATGAGGTGGCACTTGTAGAGAAAAAGCGTAGAAACTCAACGCACAGCTATACTATATCTGCGAAATAAAACTAACATGCACACGGGGAAACCTATACAAACACACGCATGTCTCATAATAATAACTAAGCAGATAGACGGATTTCCCTTCCCGATTGCATGTCGGTCACCTTGGCAGTGGGAGACTACGGAGGAATATACACTCAATGTCTCTCTCTCTCTCTCTCTCTCTCTCTCTCTCTCTCTCTCTCTCTCTCTCTCTCTCTCTCTCTCTCTCTCTCTCTATATATATATATATATATATATATATATATATGTTTATATATGTATATATATATATATATATAGATAGATAGATAGATAGATAGATAGATAGATATATGCAAAAAATATTTGTTTTATGATTGCCGTAGACAATTGACTGTTTATTTACACAAATACACACACATACACACAGGTATATAATTAGATAGATGGGTAGATAGATATGTGTATGTATGAGGGACGATGACCCAAGACAAAAAAAGTTTCTGAATAAGAATTAGATAGCTACAGTGCGTAAAATCCCAGTTTTGACTACAACTTTCCTAATAACATTTCCATGAATTAAAAACAGTGGATTTACCCAATATTCCGGAAACTAAACAAATAAAAAACATTCAGTATTGGCCGCAGGTGTAAAATATAAGGACTGTAGATTAGATTTTCTAGAGATTACAATCTAATACTATTGCCTAGGTAAGTGTAGGATTTTTAATACGTCACATACTTCAAAATTCATCATGATTTCATAGATGCATTGTTTTTCATCCTTGTTGTTTTTCCATGCGCCAAATAATCATCAAAACTACAAAACTGTAGAGTAATTATTGCTATAATAATTTTTACTTCATTCGTATTGTCAGAACATATTGTTCAATTATTTTCCGTTTTTTAGTTCTCTTTCCCCCCCTCGATGAAGAAAATAAATCATATTTCACAGCCTGGATAAAGTAATTTCTTTATTCTTATGATGATTGCGAAATATCCATTAACCATTTAATTGAGTTACCCAGATAACCTGTCCATTTTCTTTCATGCAGGACGAACGTTAATAGCATGGCGTGCTGCCCTCAAGCGTTATTTACTTTATTGGTAACTAATCTTTTTCCTCCTCTCTCTCATTTCTTTATTTGTAGATCTCTCGTATGCCTTCTGTGTGTGTGTATCTGTGTGTGTGTGTGTGAAGTGAAGTATCACACACACACATACATACACAAATATATGTAATCGCTTCTTGATAAATCTAAATGTAGATTTTACGTATCTCCTTCATACCAACTTGTTGACCTCCCCCATGTCCTTTTTTCAAATCGGATGCTGACGATGGCAACCAAAATAACCCTAAAAAACACATGATGAAATGAACTATAAAACCCATCATCCCCACAAGCAAAAAATACAACCAATATAAAACCAAAATACAGTTGATCCGCATCACAATCCTAATGTAAACAAACAAAAGAACACGTCTATGAGCCCCCCCCCCCCAGTATCCTGTTGCCTTGTCGCGGGGAACGGGGGACTCTAGGAAAACTTTTCTCTCACAAAAAAACCTGCAGCGGTTCTTTCAAATGGGCTCTACCACATTTACATTCATGCTGTTTACACTCGGATACTGAAAACATTTTTACTTATGTTTTACAAAGAAAGGAGTATAAGTTTATATGTTCATATATAGGGAGAGTTTCAACATAACGGGTCGTGTTTTCATGAATTTTAAACTGGAAATCATAGACAAATAAATTAAAGCTTGGGGTGCAGGAATCGAGTTGATAGAAGGACAATTACAAAAAGCCAAGATAACAATGTTAAGGAAAACAACAATGGTGATTTTGTCTCCATAATAATACAAACATGAGGGGGATCAGCAGAAAAGTAAAATAACAGCCATAATAACGATAACCACAAGTATAACGGCCACACAACATAATAAGGAATATAAAACAATAAGGAAATGATAAATCTGGTAACAACCTTCGTCTCGCATATCTGCCAAGCCTTTCTAGAAGTTTCTAATTTCATAATGAAAAGGGTACATATAATCCCCAGAGCTCTAGAGATCAGGCTATAGAAACCCAAACCCCCTGAAATCCTTTAAAATAACCTAAACTCCTGAAACCCTCAAGAAACCAAAACTACACCTCCTGAAATCCTTTAGAATCCCTAAATTCCCCCTGAAACCCTATAAAAACCCAAAACTCCTGTAATCTTATAGAAACCCTAATCTCCTCCTGAAACCCTCCAGAAAACCAAAACTCCTACAATCCTTTAAAAATCCTATACTCCCCCTGGAATCTTTTATTAACCCTAAGCTCCTGCAATCCTTTAGAAACCCCACTTCTCCTGAAATCTTTTAGAAACCCTAAACTCCCCCTGAAACCCTTTAAAAAACAAAACTCCTGCAATCCTTTAGAAACCTTAAACTCCCCCCGAAACCCTCTAGAAACCCAACTCCTGGAATCCTTTAGAAACCCTAAACTCCTCCTGAAATCCATAAGAGAACCGAAACTCCTACAATCCTTTAGAAACCCTATACTCCTGAAATCCTTTAGAAACCCTATACTCCTCCTGAAATCTTTTAGAAATCCTAAACTCCTACAATCCTTTAGAAACCCTATACTCCTGAAACCCTCTAGAAACCCAAAACTCCTGGAATCCTTTAGAAACCCAAAACTCCCCCCGAAACCCTTTAAAAAACAAAACTCCTGGAATCCTTTAGAAAACCTATACTCCCCCTGAAACCCTCCAGAAATCCAACTCCTGGAATCCTTTAGAAACCCTAAACTCCTCCTGAAATCCATAAGAGAACCTAAACTCCTGCAATCCTTTAGAAACCCTAAACTCTCCCTGAAACCCTTAAAAAAAAAACTCCTACAATCCTTTAGAAACCCTAAGCTCCTACAATCCTTTAGAAACCCCACTTCTCCTGAAATCTTTTAGAAACCCTAAACTCCCCCTGAAACCCTTTAAAAAAACAAAACTCCTGCAATCCTTTAGAAACCCCACTCCTCCCGAAATCCTTTAGAAACCCCACTCCTCCCGAAATCCTTTAGAAACCCCAAATCTCCTCCTGAAACCCTCTAGAAACCCAAATCTCCTGAAACCCTTTAGAAACCCCACTCCTCCCGAAATCCTTTAGAAACCCCACTCCTCCCGAAATCCTTTAGAAACCCCAAATCTCCTCCTGAAACCCTCTAGAAACCCAAATCTCCTGAAACCCTTTAGAAACCCCACTCCTCCCGAAATCCTTTAGAAACCCCACTCCTCCCGAAATCCTTTAGAAACCCCAAATCTCCTCCTGAAACCCTCTAGAAACCCAAATCTCCTGAAACCCTCTAGAAACCCAAATCTCCTGAAACCCTCTAGAAACCCAAATCTCCTGAAACCCTTTAGAAACCCCACTCCTCCCGAAATCCTTTAGAAACCCCACTCCTCCCGAAATCCTTTAGAAACCCCAAATCTCCTCCTGAAACCCTCTAGAAACCCAAATCTCCTGAAACCCTTTAGAAACCCCACTCCTCCCGAAATCCTTTAGAAACCCCACTCCTCCCGAAATCCTTTAGAAACCCCAAATCTCCTCCTGAAACCCTCTAGAAACCCAAATCTCCTGAAACCCTTTAGAAACCCCACTCCTCCCGAAATCCTTTAGAAACCCCACTCCTCCCGAAATCCTTTAGAAACCCCAAATCTCCTCCTGAAACCCTCTAGAAACCCAAATCTCCTGAAACCCTTTAGAAACCCCACTCCTCCCGAAATCCTTTAGAAACCCCACTCCTCCCGAAATCCTTTAGAAACCCCAAATCTCCTCCTGAAACCCTCTAGAAACCCAAATCTCCTGAAACCCTTTAGAAACCCCACTCCTCCCGAAATCCTTTAGAAACCCCACTCCTCCCGAAATCCTTTAGAAACCCCAAATCTCCTCCTGAAACCCTCTAGAAACCCAAATCTCCTGAAACCCTTTAGAAACCCAAATCTCCTGAAACCCTCTAGAAACCCAAATCTCCTGAAACCCTTTAGAAACCCCACTCCTCCCGAAATCCTTTAGAAACCCCACTCCTCCCGAAATCCTTTAGAAACCCCAAATCTCCTCCTGAAACCCTCTAGAAACCCAAATCTCCTGAAACCCTTTAGAAACCCCACTCCTCCCGAAATCCTTTAGAAACCCCACTCCTCCCGAAATCCTTTAGAAACCCCAAATCTCCTCCTGAAACCCTCTAGAAACCCAAATCTCCTGAAACCCTTTAGAAACCCCACTCCTCCCGAAATCCTTTAGAAACCCCACTCCTCCCGAAATCCTTTAGAAACCCCAAATCTCCTCCTGAAACCCTCTAGAAACCCAAATCTCCTGAAACCCTTTAGAAACCCCACTCCTCCCGAAATCCTTTAGAAACCCCACTCCTCCCGAAATCCTTTAGAAACCCCAAATCTCCTCCTGAAACCCTCTAGAAACCCAAATCTCCTGAAACCCTTTAGAAACCCCACTCCTCCCGAAATCCTTTAGAAACCCCACTCCTCCCGAAATCCTTTAGAAACCCCAAATCTCCTCCTGAAACCCTCTAGAAACCCAAATCTCCTGAAACCCTTTAGAAACCCCCCTCCTCCCGAAATCCTTTAGAAACCCCACTCCTCCCGAAATCCTTTAGAAACCCCAAATCTCCTCCTGAAATCCTCTAGAAACCCAAATGTCCTGAAACCCTTTAGAAACCCCACTCCTCCCGAAATCCTTTAGAAACCCCACTCCTCCCGAAATCCTTTAGAAACCCCAAATCTCCTCCTGAAACCCTCTAGAAAGTCAAATCTCCTGAAGAGAACCGAAACTCCTACAATCCTTTAGAAACCCCACTCCTGAAATCCTTTAGAAACCCCACTCCTCCCGAAATCCTTTAGAAATCCTAAACTCCTACAATCCTTTAGAAACCCTATACTCCTGAAACCCTCTAGAAACCCAAATCTCCTGAAACCCTTTAGAAACCCCACTCCTCCCGAAATCCTTTAGAAACCCCACTCCTCCCGAAATCCTTTAGAAACCCCAAATCTCCTCCTGAAACCCTCTAGAAACCCAAATCTCCTGAAACCCTTTAGAAACCCCACTCCTCCCGAAATCCTCTAGAAACCTCAAATCTCCTCCTGAAACCCTTTAGAAACCCCAAATCTCCTCCTGAAACCCTCTAGAAACCCAAATCTCCTGAAACCCTTTAGAAACCCCACTCCTCCCGAAATCCTTTAGAAACCCCACTCCTCCCGAAATCCTTTAGAAACCCCAAATCTCCTCCTGAAACCCTCTAGAAACCCAAATCTCCTGAAACCCTTTAGAAACCCCACTCCTCCCGAAATCCTTTAGAAACCCCACTCCTCCCGAAATCCTTTAGAAACCCCAAATCTCCTCCTGAAACCCTCTAGAAACCCAAATCTCCTGAAACCCTCTAGAAACCCAAATCTCCTGAAATCCTTTAGAAACCCCACTCCTCCCGAAATCCTTTAGAAACCCCAACTCTCCTCCGGAAACCCTCTAGAAACCCCAAATCTCCTCCTGAAACCCTCTAGAAACCCCAAATCTCCTCCTGAAACCCTCTAGAAACCCAAATCTCCTGAAACCCTCTAGAAACCCAAATCTCCTGAAACCCTCTAGAAACCCAAATCTCCTGAAACCCTTTAGAAACCCCACTCCTCCCGAAATCCTTTAGAAACCCCACTCCTCCCGAAATCCTTTAGAAACCCCAAATCTCCTCCTGAAACCCTCTAGAAACCCAAATCTCCTGAAACCCTCTAGAAACCCAAATCTCCTGAAACCCTTTAGAAACCCCACTCCTCCCGAAATCCTTTAGAAACCCCACTCCTCCCGAAATCTTTTAGAAACCCCAAATCTCCTCCTGAAACCCTGTAGAAACCCAAACCTCCTGAAACCCTTTAGAAACCCCACTCCTCCCGAAATCCTTTAGAAACCCCACTCCTCCCGAAATCCTTGAGAAACCCCAAATCTCCTCCTGAACCCCACTAGAAACCCAAATCTCCTGAAACCCTTTAGAAACCGCACTCCAGCCGAAATCCTTTAGAAACCCCACTCCTGACGAAATCCTTTAGAAGCCGCAAATCTCCTCCTGAAACCCTCTAGAAACCCAAATCTCCTGAAACCCTTTAGAAACCCCACTCCTCCCGAAATCCTTTAGAAACCCCACTCCTCCCGAAATCCTTTAGAAACCCCAAATCTCCTCCTGAAACCCTCTAGAAACCCAAATCTCCTGAAACCCTTTAGAAACCCCACTCCTCCCGAAATCCTTTAGAAACCCCACTCCTCCCGAAATCCTTTAGAAACCCCAAATCTCCTCCTGAAACCCTCTAGAAACCCAAATCTCCTGAAACCCTTTAGAAACCCCAAATCTCCTCCTGAAACCCTCTAGAAACCCCAAATCTCCTCCTGAAACCCTCTAGAAACCCCAAATCTCCTCCTGAAACCCTCTAGAAACCCAAATCTCCTGAAACCCTTTAGAAACCCAAATCTCCTGAAACCCTTTAGAAACCCCACTCCTCCCGAAACCCTTTAGAAACCCCACTCCTCCTGAAATCCTTTAGAAACCCCAAACTCCGGCCACTGGCATGACAGGGCGTTGCGATCGGCAGGAGCGCAACGGCCCCTCGGGAGGCGGGAGAAAGTCGTGGTGATGGCAGGGTGGCGAAGGCGGTGGTCGTCGCGAGGGTAATGGAGATGGTAATTTGTAGTGAAGGTGTTGATTGCCATAATTACGGTCATAATCAGTGTTATTATTTCTATTATCGTTATGGGTATTATTACTATTCCAGCATTAGAGTTAGTTAATCTTTGGAATAGTACTGGTAACAAAGGTGAAGGTAACAGCAACAGGAAAACAACAATTATATATAATTATCATTATCAGTTTTTAATGTTTATCATTATCATTATTGCTGTTATCAGTTCTTTGATTACTGTATAAATATAACTGTAACTGTATATTACTGCATTAATATGACCAACTGTATATTACTGTATTAATATAACCAACTGTATATTACTGTATTAATATAACCAACTGTATATTACTGTATTAATATAACCAACTGTATATTACTGTATTAATATAACCAACTGTATATTACTGTATTAATATAACCAACTGTATATTATTGTATTAATATAACTGTCTGGATATTAATATGTCTCGCCATAAAAGCGACAAAACAGGAAGAATAACAATGATAGTGATGATAACGACAATAAACAGAATCGCAATTATTATTTCGGTGTTGTTTTCCATCCTTAGGATTTTCGTGCTTTCTCATTTTTTTTTTTTTTTTCTTTTATCGAAAGTCAAAATCCCAAGACCTGCCATGAACTGAAGCAGACACTGACACGAAGGCGACCTAGATCTACAAGGGGCGTTCAGAGTCGCGTGCCGCCGAAAACCCATCGACAACAACCTGTTCTAAAAATCTTCCTTTTTTCTCCCGTGATGCTGTCGCTCCCTGGGCCCGGCATGGAGACAGAGTGAAGGGCCGGAGATAGTTATTTATCACAAGAACCCTCGCAGTGAAAGTAAAGAAGGTGAAATGTTAAGCCATAGTCTCGGAAACGGACGACCTCGATCCGTTGGCGCTGGTTGTGTCCTGAGGGAGTAATGGTCGTTCTAAGGGGGTTGGGGGAGACCTCTGTATTATGGATTTTTGGGAGAGAAGATAGTGCTTTGTTTCTTCAAGTCGCTTTACTGTGTACTTCTTGTGGTTAGTTTTATGACGATTGTATGTCTTGGTTGAATTTTGTGGGAGACAAAAAGTACTCGGTGACCTTTCTGTG
>NC_091585.1:11480177-11482677 GCF_042767895.1 Penaeus vannamei
AGCCAAGCATACTCAAATCAAGAGTTATATTTAAGAATGTTTGTATTTACGTTAAATAAAATTGACGGAAAAAGTGCTAGTGTGACACGGCCTTTATCCTACGGGAACCCTCAGTCCTTATATCTTCCCATATACGTATATACGACAAAACACCCCCTGCATATAAGTGACTTTATAAATAAGAAAAGTTTTCATAAATAAGAAAATTACTTACCTTTTCTGTGTTTCTGTTATCCTACAAAAGCCCTCAGTCCGTACATCAGTTTCTCCGCTTAGCCAGGAAAGAAAACGGGGCCCGTCTGTACACAAAGGCGGTAAGCGCTGCACTGGCCTGTCTGTAGCGAAAAACTTGGAAGACGAGAGGTAGAAATGAGGGGGACGGGGACGGGGGGAGGGGTTGGGGGGAGGTGGGAATAGGAGCTGGAAGGACGTCTGGGTGGGGGATGGGATGGGGATGGGGAGGGGGGGAGGTGGGAATAGGAGCTGGAAGCTCGTCTGGGTGGGGGACGGGAAGGGGATCGGGAGGGGGGGAGGTGGGAATAGGAGCTGGAAGGACCTGTGGGTGGGGGACGGGAAGGGGATGGGGAGGGGAGGGGTTGGGGGGAGGTAGAGTAGGAGCTGGTAGGATCTGTGGGTGGGGGACGGGAAGGGGATGGGGAGGGGGGGTGTTGGGGGGAGGTGGGAATAGGAGCTGGAAGGACCTGTGGGTGGGGGACGGGAAGGGGATGTGGAGGGGGGGTGTTGGGGGAGGTGGGAATAGGAGCTGGAAGGACCTGTGGGTGGGGGACGGGAAGGGGATGGGGAGGGGCGTGTTGGGGGAGGTGGGAATATGAGTGTGTAGGAACTGTGAGGGGGAGGGAGGGAAGGGGGAAGGGGAAGGGGGTAGGGAGTTAGTTACAAGAGCTGGAAGGAACTGAGAGAAGGGGGAAGGGAGGGGGAGGAGGGTATGGTAATGGATAATTGGAGAGGCTGGGAGTTGGGGGAGGTGGGAAGGGGGGGGGCGAGATGAAACTGGGGAGGGGAAGAGGGAGTGGGAAAGGGGGAGAAGGGGGAAGAGGGAGAAGGGGAAGGGAGGAAAATAGTGGGTAGTGGGGGATGGTGGTGGGGGGGGGTGAATGCTCCTTAGATACCTTGAAGGTTTGGGAGATGGTGAGCGGGCGAGGGGGAGGGGAGGGGGGGAGCTGAAATGAAAAGACGTGAGGGGGGGTGGTACGGGGGTAGGGGGTGATATGGGCCCCGAGCAAAGAAGAGAAGTGAAAATATCTGATGATTTTGAGGAAGAGCAAGGAAAAGGAATAAATGAGAAGAAAAATGGATAGACGAAGTAAACAAAAAAGTAAAAAAGACGAGAAGAACGCCAAGAATGAGGAGAAAGAGCAGATGAAAGAATAAGGAAAAAGAAAAACTGAGGAACGGAGGGGAACGATGAAGAGGAATAAGAAGAGAAATCTAGAGAATAGAGAAAGTCCAGAAAAAGGTGGGACGGAGAAGAGAGAAACAGAGAAAGAAGAAGAAAAAGTTCGAGAGAAAGGAGAAAGGAAGAGAATTAAAAAAAACGAAAAAAGGTAAGACGAAGAAGACCAGGTGAAAGGGGTGGAGAAAAGAGAGAAACAGAGAAGGAAATAAGAAAGATGATCGGGGGAAAGAAGAAAAAAGAGAAATCTAGAAGATTAAAAAAGAAAGAATGAAAGAGCAGAGAAAGAAAAGAATAGAAAGAGAGAAAGAGCAAAAAGAAAAAGAAAGAAAGGAAAGGCGAAAAAATAAAAAAAAAACGTAGAGGAATAAAGAAGAAGAAGAACAAGGGAACGAAGAAGATGAAAAAAGAGAAATACACCGAAAAGAGGAATAAGAAAGGAAACAAAAAACAAACAAACAAAAAAAAAAAAGAAATAAAATCCATGACAACAGCCCGAATACTCACGATAAATGCTTGTCAAGAGTAATAACAAAAATGCCAAGATCAATTACACAGTGTGGTATCGAATGGTATTTACTGTACAAGGTGACACAGATACCATAGAGGGAGGGAGGGTTGGGGGTGGGGTTGGGGGTGTGGTGGGGGGGGTGGGTGTAATTGCGCGAGGCCCGACGCAGTAAATATTAGAAGATATAAAGATATTAGAAAATGAAAATATTGGAAGATAAATATTAGAAGATAAAATATTAGAAGATAAAATATTAGAAGATAATGAAATATTAGAAAATAAAGCATTGGAAGATAAAATATTAAAAGATAAAAAGATATTAGAAGATAAAATATTAGAAGAGAAAATATTAGAAGATGAAATATTAGAAGATAAAAAGATATTAGAAAATAAATATATTAGAAGATAAATATTAGAAGATAAATATTAGAAGATAAATATTAGAAGATAAATATTAGAAGATAAAATATTAGAAGACAATATATTAGAAGATAAATAAAGCATTAGATGATAAAGATATCAAAAGATAAAGATATTACAAGATAAAAAGTACATTACTAGTATCTTTCCATCTA
>NC_091585.1:11497677-11500177 GCF_042767895.1 Penaeus vannamei
TTAGCATTAATATCTGAATGATTTGATGCATAAATTGGCTTTCTTTCCTTCTGCAAATATGTTTGATCAGGTTTCTCCCAATCGTCCGTCTTTCGTTATTTCGCCTTACCTCTCTCTCTCTCTCTCGTTTTGTTTATCTCTCTCTCTCTCCCCCCCCCCTCTCTCGCTCTCTGTTTGTTTTTGTTTTCTGTTTCTCTAATTCTCTCTCTGTTTTTTTTTCTGCTTCTCTAATTCTCTTTCTCTAACTAAATCAGTCGTGAAACAGAACGAATTGTAAACACTGTAAACGGGATATTTCGATGAATTACATTTACCTTTCCTTTTTCTCGTCGTTCGTGGGCGGGGAGGAAGTCTCCCTCGTCGAAGAACGTCTCTTGTTGCAGAAAACGAAACAAAACAAACAAAAAATAACGTAGACAGGAATGAAACTGCGACAAGGTGCCCTTCCTCAGCCCAGCGCGCTATCCTTCAAAGGGGACGATCAAAAAAAAAAAAGAAAAAAAATTGCTCTCTATTCACATTTTTTATTTTCAGAAGCAAGAAATCGAACTGACCATTCACCATTCTCTATAAAATATCCAATACTTCGTCAACATAAAAGATTAAGCAAAACTTGATAGAAAAAAGTCTTCTCTTGATAAGCTCCTTACCCTGAGTCGATGGGGCGAAAGTCCGGTCCTCTTGAGGCTGATTGCATCGGAGCAACACCTTGCAAGACGACGAGCGCAGACTCAGTCAACAGCAGCAAGATGTAGGTGGCTAAGTTTTCGGCCAAGGAATGGAAATTCCTGCAGAAGGGCAAGGAGATCCGCCTCGGGAGGGGCACCTACGGGCGCGTGGTGCGCGTGAGCTACAAGGGTAAGGAAGCCGCCCTCAAGCTGGCCGCCCCCGGCTCCCAGGTGACATTCTAGCGCGAGATGGAGATACTGAGCCGACTGCAGGGCGCGGGGGGAGCGCCCGTGCCCCTGGCGTACAGCGAGGAGCCCTCGCGACTCATGATGACGTACCTGGGCAAGGAGACCCTGGCCGACGTGCTGAGTGCGCATCGCAGCCAGAAACAGCTCCTCCAGGTGAGCCTGAAGCTGGCGGAGGCCGTGGCGGCCGTGCACGCCGCCGAGATCGTCCACTGTGACCTCAAGCCGACCAACGTGATGGTTCAGCTGCGCGGCGCAGCAGGAGCGCCGTCGGTGCACTTGATCGACTTCGGCCTGGCACTGCCGGTGGGGCAGTGCCACCCCGCGAGCAGCAAGAGCCGGCACTCGTGGTACTGCGCGTGCGTGCACCAAGGCACGCCGCTGACGAAGAAGTGCGACGTGGTGGGCGTGGGTGTGATCCTGCAGTTCGTAGTGGAGAGCATGAAGACGCCGCCGGCGGCCCTGCAGGCGCTGGCGGAGCGAGCGCAGCGCCCCGAGCACGACCAGCGCCCCGCGGTCCAGGAGATCGTCGAGGCGCTCGAGGACATGCTGCGCCTCTGCCACTGATCGCCGTCGGGCGTCGGTGAGGGAGCGAAGGGCGCCAGCGCAGATCTAAAAGGAAAAGAAGAAGAAGAAGAAGAAGAAGAAGAAAAAAAAGAGAAAAAAAAAGGACATGCTGCTCCTCTGCCACTGATCGCCGTCGGGCGTCGGTGAGGGAGCGAAGAGCGCCAGCGCAGATCTAAAAAGAAAAGAAAAGAAAAAAAAAGAAAAGAAAAAAAAAAAAAAAAAAAAAAAAAAAAAAAAAAATATATATATATATATATATATATATATATATATATATATATATATATATATATATATATATATATTTGCGTGTGTGTGTGTGTGTGTGTGTGTGTGTGTGTGTAAATATATACATTCACACATACACACACACATGAACACACACAAACACACACACACACATAAACACACAAAAAAACACACACACACACACACACACATATATATATACATATATATATATATATATATATATATATATATATATATATATATATATAATATATATATATATTATATATATGTGTGTGTGTGTGTGTGTGTGTGTATATGTGTATGTATATACATGTATATATATATATATATATATATATATATATATATATATATATATATATATATATATATGTATATATATATATATATATATATATATATATATATATATATATATATATATATATATAATATAAATCTTTCTTCCCATATAGAAACAATTCTGTTTTCGCACAGCCAAAGTCATTTCATAAAACAAGAAAGACGCATTTTTAGCATTAGTATCTGAATGATTTGATGCATAAATTGGCTTTCTTTCCTTCTGCAAATATGTTTGATCAGGTTTCTCCCAATCGTCCGTCTTTCGTTATTTCGCCTTACCTCTCTCTCTCTCTCTCGTTTTGTTTATCTCTCTCTCTCTCCCCCCCCTCTCTCGCTCTCTGTTTTTTTTTGTTTTCTGTTTCTCTAATTCTGTTTTTTTCTCTGCCTCTCTAATTCTCTCCCTCTCTAACTAAACCAGTCGT
>NC_091585.1:11510177-11520177 GCF_042767895.1 Penaeus vannamei
AAGGCATTGATTTTTATATATTTGTGTGATATTCATTCTCGTTCAACAGAATCAGCACCTTTCTTCGAAATTCACCAAGATGAATATTGTATGACTTTAGGAATAGGCATCTCCGCCCTCTCTATACATATGCTAATGGTTCACATATAAAATGTTTAAGAAGATAAAAAGCCACTTAAAGTTAAAGTCACACGAAAAGGAGAGACAGGGAGATAGAAGATTAAAATGGATCCTGATAAACAACTTTCCGAAATATCCAATGGCCGGTTAGTTCTCTACAGCTTTCATAATGAAATGGCGCTTTGTTCATATTTTTACATGTTATTCTATCTACTCCCTTATATATTTTGAAACTAGGTGACCCTGCTCTTCGAAAGCTCGTGAAACATTTCGTTTTAGTCTTTTCAATTTTCAAAAAGGATGGAAAATAATCATTTTAATGTTTATATCTTCATTGAACAATCATCAAAATAACCCTGTGGATGAAAAGAGTGGGCCATTGTTTATGCAGGAATGAAACAAGTGGAATTGCTCGCGGTGGGAATCAAGCCAAAGGCCTGCATTTTTACTCAGCTTGAAGGAATTATGTATACCTACTTTTATTAATACCACCATGCACTCAGTGAATGAATGAAACGTATTTTATTTAATGTGTAGGATACCAGGGCACAAAACTACTTTGATTTTAAGAACACCCAAAAAATTTTCATGCTAAAAAAGCCATTGCAATGAAAATCCTATGGCCTAATATAGAAGTTTAGTCACCGTAAAGATCAGAGGATAAAAAAAATCTTTGAAAAGTCATTTAATTCTTCTATTTTTTCCAGTAGTTCCTGCATACCAACTCCAGGAAGTTTTAGAGGATGTTCCCAGTGCTGTTGATATATTAAATACATTTGTTTTCCCTTTAAAGGCTATCAAGTTCTTTCCCAATAGTTTGAATCCCTTATATTCGTTCTAGAGCTTAAATAAATAATAACTGCTAGGGTTAATAACAAAAATAATATTAAAATGATCACGTTCATCAGAATACTAACACTTGTAGATGTATGATGACCATTATGAAAACAATATTAGTGATGGCAATGACTTATGATAATTGTGATAACATTAATAGGAAAACTGGTGAAACATATAATTGAGAATATTTAATGATTCTAAAAGATGCAATTTCTTTAATATATGGTATATCAATTGCATGAAAAATCATGAATTTAATATAATGTGTACTGCGAATGTGTAAGTACTTGCGTCAAATATTAAATGGTGTGGGGAAAAACATACCAAATCAATATATATATTTATATATTGCGCACATCTAACATTATTTACAAAAATATACATAGATACAATAGTTTGATCTGCTATGTATATGGTAGCAGATGAATAATAATACAGTATATACAGTCTATACATAATTTTTGTCATCATGTGACTAAACACTGCAAAAACAGCTTTCATTTGAATCATGCAATTTTATCATGGCAACACAGAAAATACTCAAGAATTTTCTCTTGAGATATAAATTCATTATTCACATAATAATCCCCTTTTTTATTTAAAATCAATTTCCAGGAGATTATTTATACAAGGACTAATTCTGTACAAAATTGTGTGCAGTATCTACCATCTCTCATTAAAGAAAACTGAAAATCTGAAACGACCATTCACAAAACAACCATTCACAGTTACAGGAAGTTACATGCTTCGAGTTTTTAACATATTTGTGAATCAGTACCACAAACTGTTCTTAGTATAAGATCATGCTAAAAGAGTTGATTGGACTGTTTTTGCCTTCTTTTATTTTTAATCGACTATACTATATTCATAATATCAATAAAGAGTTTAGTCTTTCGAATATGTTCACTATATAATTTAAAATGCTGAATGACATAAAAAAAAATATATATATATATCAAATAGAATATCAATGTTACATTACACAATTACACACGCATACAAAACACATTTATACATATCTTCAGATTTCAGTCTTCGAAATTTCCTGCAGTAATCAACTATGAGGAAACGCTGCAGTAAAAGACACTATGCGTATTGAAAGTCAAACTACTATTGTAATACGCTGGTGAGGTAGTCTTGTTCACATACAATCAAAAGATTTGGCGGGGCAATACATTTTTTCAAGGAAGCAAAAAAAATCTTTCCCAAAGATCATAAACTGGAAATAGTCAACACATGGGACACCTTAGAATACATGGGGATGGGATGCACACTGAAATGGCAGGTAATAAAAATGGGGGGCATAATCGATGAAAAAAGGGAAATAGCCCCCTGATGACGCCTCTACCCAACACTTATTTTTGAAAAGAAGAGGGATACCATCACATCTAAATCACAAGTGAGTGTGCCACTCATATACAGGGGACAGATTATTGTAAATAACAATAAATACATTTAATGTAACAAGGATCACATAACAAGAGACTCTTCAGCAAACAGGTTGTTAAACACTCAACATACGTATGCAAAATAAATTGTAGAACTGCAATTGAAATTAAAGGTATATGATATACATTTAAAGCACATTGTTTCCTCAAAACATAAAACAAAATATTGTGCTCTTTACAAAGGATAGTTTCCTTTACCTGTACTGCATGTAACTGGATTAACTTTAAAGGAACATTTGATACACTATTTGGTACATGCAACCTCACTCTGAATCCAAGAAGATCACTTCATACCTGTGATACGTTCTCTTACAACCTCAACATTGTGGTCCTTTGGCTACATTTGCTCATCACTATCTCACAGAATGAGACAGTCAGTCCTATTGTTCTTTTAAAATGCCCAAAACTAGACTGATTTTGATATATTCTCAGTCTTTTAACTAAATTTTCTGTAGAATGATAAATAAATCGGTACAAAGACATTTAACAATTTTAACCTTCATTAATGGTGTGTGAATGACGAATATAATGTAATGAGTGAAAAAGGTAACTATTAACACATATAAAACTTTATGAACAATACAATTAGAACAGATAATAAGGTAAATCACATTTAATAATATGTTAGTCTGTGATCAAGTTAGCTGTTCTCTTTGACAGAATGAGAAAAAAAACGTTATTTTTTACAAGCAGAATGAACAAATGAAAAAAGAAATTTACAATTCCACTTTTCATCATACAGACTGTAAAGCTTAATACTGCTGGTGCAGCTATTTGTATTGAGAAAAATATACATATAAAGACCAAGTATAAGTGATTGGTAACATTCATACCTAAGACTATCCTTTAGATACTTGCCTTTTCCTCACCAACACTGGAGAACTTAAATAGAATCCAATACTGTAAATACTGACTTAATACTGCTTTAATTACTAGGCAGCCTTTTGGTTCTTTCATATGTAATTCTTAGAGTTTAAATGTTCCAATATCACACATGAAGCTTCGGACAAGATAAATATACAAGGTGTCCTGTAATGCATAAGACAGTTGAAGAGTCCATATTGATTTATCAGTGTGAGATCATTAAAATCAAAGAACAAAAGAAATGTGGAGGCGAGGCAGAAAGGGAAGGAGGCAGAAACAGAAACAGAAAGAGAAGTAGAGATAAGGAGGGAGAGAGGGAGAGAGGGAGAGAGGGAGAGAGGGAGAGAGGGAGAGAGGGGGAGAGGGAGGGAAGGAGGGAGAGGAAGGGGGGGAGGGGGGGAGGGAGGGAGGGAGAGAGGGAGGGAGGGAGGGAGGGAGAGAGGGAGGGAGGGAGGGAGGGAGGGAGAGAGAGAGGAGAGATAGGGAGGGAGAGAGGGAGAGAGGGAAGAGAGAGGGAGAGAGACGGAGAGAGAGAGAGAGAGAGAGAAAGAGAGAGAGAGAGAGAGAGAGAGAGAGAGAGAGAGAGAGAGAGAGAGAGAGAGAGAGAGAGAGAGAGAGAGAGAGAGAGAGAGAGAGTGAAAAACAATGACACAAAATACTGACTGAACTCTCCAAGCAAACTTTACAATTAATTACAACACCAAGGCCCATCCCCCGCACCCCCCTCCCGTCCCGTTCCCCGACGCCCTCACACCTGCGACAGGTGCATTGTGGAAGAGCCCTGCGCCCGGCCGCCCAGGTGGAGGGGGTGCAGGTGGTGGGGGTTTCGCGCCGAAGAGGACGACCCTTGGGGCTGGGACTGGGGGGGCAGCAGGTGGTGCAGCTGCTCCAACTGCGGCCGCCCGTTCGTGGTCTTGACGATGGCGGGCGTGTGGTTGGGCGGGTGGTAGACGTGGCCGTCCTTCTTGCGCAGGTCCTGCCTCTGCCCGCACAGCCCCCGGAAGAACTTCTGCCACAGCAACACCTGCCGGATCGAGTGAAAGGATGATATGGCAATCCTTTAAAAAGAAATATATTCATGACTAGAATTTCTCGAATAAATAAATTAATAGAATAAATGAATAAACATGACTAGAATTTCTCGGAAAGTGGTGACTGATACACAATTATCTCGTTTACTTATATATACATTTTACACTAATCATCTTGTGACAGATAGATCATAGCTGTCAAATGTACAAATTACTGAACTGAAAAGGTACTGTATAATCGTGTTTGAATGCACTGATTGCAAAAGAATATCATCCAATATCGGTAATCCTTCTTACACTCATAAACATACCTAACATACATTTTGAAATATGCTATTATTGTGAAAAAATAATAAAATAAACAAAATTAGATCAAAATGAAAAGTTAAAAGAATTACTGAATAGTCACCCCCCGGACATAAGTCGCAATGGGTTTTACGCTTGTCAATAGGAAAGTCGACTTGTGTGTTGGGTAATACGGCAATTCAAATTTTAGTTCAAATACTAATACAAATATATACATATTTTGCCTTAACAGCAATCCAAAGTCATCACTTTATCACACAGATATTATGGACTGATAAACAAAATTCTGGATAACAAACATTAGAAAAAAGAATGGTTCCTTTTGTGTCATCTGTATATATTTCATGTTGTACAATTTGAAATTAAACGAAGATGCACTCAAATATCTAAAAAAGGAAGAAAACAAAACAAAACATAACAGGGGCCTAAATTTAAAACATCTAAAACTTTGCACCATTATCACATAAAGAGTTGTGAGAAAAAAATTAAAATCACGTTTTAGTCTCTCAAAGTTTACGAAATCAAACATAAGATGTCAAGAAAAATAATAAAAACTAAATAGAGATAACCCACTTTTCCCTCCTAAGACCTAAAATCAAATGCTTTCCAATCTCCTTACCGTCTTTGAGGACCAAATCCACATGCCAGACGTGATGCCAACGACCAGTGACATGAAGATCTTTAGCATAAAAATCTCAACAGACGGAATGCTCTGCTCCAGCGTGCACTCTGTGGGAAGGTGGAGGTTTCAGAATGGAATTTCACGAATAGCATTTGAGCTGTGAGGTATGAGGGGTGAGGCAGAATGGGAAAGAAGGGGGAAGAGGTAGAACTTTAACGAATAGCATTTGAGCTGTGAGGTATGAGGGGTGAGGCAGAATGGGAAAGAATGGGGGAGAGGTAGAACTATCTCATTTTTTTAAGAGACGGTGCACATGCATATGACTGGTGCTAATAATCTCAAATACAATGATGTTTTGCCAGGCTGTAATTAAGGAATCAAGATTAATCTCTGGAATACAACTTGAAAAGGAAGTATGGACAGAAAAAAAGCTTGTTTGCTGGTTTTGCAGTATAAAGTGCAATGAACTTCTCAAATGAAAGAATACGAAATACAATCAGAACCAAATCACAATAAAGTGACAGCAACAGAAAATAATCAAAGTACCTGAAGCAGCAGTATTGATCGGATTGTGATACTGACGATAGGACAGACTTCCTCTGTGCAGCATGGCCGTCCCTCCGCTGCCGCCACTGCACTTCAGCGCGGCCACCGAAGCCATCTTCCTCCACTGATCTCGGCTCAGGTACTCGTACACATTGCAGGCGATCACACACACAGCCGGCACAGTGTACAGCACGGAGAAGACCCCGATGCGCACCATTAGCTTTTCGAGTTTGTTGATGTTTGTGGAGGTGGTGACAGCCTTGGTGGGCGTGCTGGGGCTGTCGTGCATGAAGGAGGGGTTGGTGGTGGAGGTGCTTGACACGGCCAGGGAACGACCTGAAAGGGAATGGGGTTGTATTGATGATGAGGAAAGAGCAGAGGATTCGTTCTCTCCCATTAAACTCTGAAGCTTCTCTCATGCTGTCTCGCATCCAATCTCTCTCGCGTTCTACCCTTCCTGCTCTCCCAATTTTTCCTTTCTCTTCCTCACTCACTCCGTCGATCCTCTCCCCTGCTCTCTCTCTCTCTCTCATTCAATATATCTATCTTTCTACCTGTTAATCTTTTTTATCTCTCTCACTCCCTCTTTGTTTTTCTTTCTTTGTTCCCTCATTCCTCTCTCTCTCACTTCCTCCTTGTTTTTCTTTGTTTGTTCCCTCATTCCTCTCTCTCTTTCTGAGTCTCAGTCATTCAAATACTTACTTTCTCCCTTTCCCTTCCCCGCCTTCCCCCTGCACCCCTCCCACTTCCCTCACCCCAACCAACCTTGGCTGGATGGCGACTGGGCCACCGCGGGGTTGTCCGCCTCCTGCTTGAATGCCCTGCGCACCCTGAACAGAGCCACGAAGCCCAGCACGTTAAAGAAGGTGCCAAGTGCCAGGAGCGAGAGCAGGGGTGCCACCACGAAGCTCATGTGGGCCCACTTGTTGACGTTCCCAACGTAGCATAGGCCTACAAGCTCATCGCCGTCAACCTGGGGAACAGATGTTGCAATTTTAGGAGACAAGACTGATGGGTGTTTGTGTGTGGAATGCAAAATGGCAATAAGGAAAGGTATATATGCATTAAGGATTCTGTTTGGTTTCACTATTGTTTAATAATAAAATCCACACAAGATAATGTTATAGTATTATCAGTTATCTAGGTACAACTAAAGCTGTTGAAGTATTTCATAAGGTAGCAAAAGTGGTCACTATAAAAAAATACAAGAATACATACAGCATAATCAGCTACAAACATGGACTCTCTCTCTCTCTCTCTCTCACCCCCCCCCCCCCTTCACACACAAACAAACACACACACACACACACACACACACACACACACACACACACACACACACACACACACACACACACACACACACACACACACAGAGTACCTGCTTGAGCGTGAGGATGACGATCGTGGCCACAGCGGGGAGGCCCCAAGCAGCGGCATGGAAGTAGGAGGAATACGCCTGCAGGGCCTCCGACGACCACTTCTTCCCCGCCGACAGGAACCACGTGAGGGTCAGCACCGCCCACCAAATCCCGGAGGCCATCCCGAAGTAGTACTGAGGAAACGAGGGTGTGAGGCGAGAATGAGGTAAGGGTGTGAGGTGAGAAAAAGAATACCAATACTTCAAGAAACATGAAAAGAATGAGAGGAAGAGGAGGGTTGTTTTTGTACCTGTATGGACCTTACCAATAATGTTTAACAATACTGTTTAACATTATTTTTTCTCATAAATGTAAAAAAAAGATATACTGGATCGTGGCCAACCGATCAGCATGGGGGATGGGGGGAGAGTAAATGATCTGAGGTTATTGAGGAAATGGCTTACTCTATCTGTTGAGGACGAGAAAGAGTCTTGTCTGTTCCCTTTTTCTGCCAAAGATACCCGTGATATCCATTCAATACTGCTTTGTATTCATTTGACTACTACGGCGATACAACAGCGTTAATTCTTTCGCCAAAAGGAAAAGTGGTGCAGTGCAGGCAATGTGCATATCAAGGTGCATATAACCAGGTAGTTCCACTTCCATTTTGCCTATTGAACCTGAAAATTAAATCAACTTTTTTCCCAAGAGTATTCTGACGGCTGTTAATGGTAGGGAACTCTTCGATATCCTAAAAAAAAGGGGGAATTTTAGTTTTATTTCTTTTAAATGTAAGAATATCAAGTAAATTATACCAATAATTATTTATCTTACTACATCTGATATCTCACAATCCACTCTAATTGCCTAAACATGTTGAAGCCATTAATTCCGACCCCTTTTCCATACAAAGATTTTATGCAATGCTAAAAAAATATTGAAAAAGGAACAAAGAATAAAAGAAATTTAAATAATATTCAATATTTGCAATGAATAAAGGTGATAAAGCAGGGCTTAGCTCAGAAGTTGCCAACACGGATTTTCATCAAGATGGAGTGGGTCTACCTGGGCTAAGATACCTTGCTGTATACTTTACAGTTCCGGAAGGATCTTGATGCCTATGAATGAAATCTAGTGTGCCTCATTTCACATTTAGTTTATAATAGATAAAGTTGCTGGAAGTACACCGGAGGACCGAACTGCGGACAGGTACAACTTCAGATGGGCTTAATAAGAAGGACGAACCATTACATTCAGGAAGGCATCAGATCATAAAGCCATAAATTCAACAAAAACAAAACAAAACAAGTACATCTTCAGAAAAAAAAAAAACATCCCATCAAGACTCAAGAAAGGCATAAACTTCGCAAGAATATTAATCTTCAGGAAAAAAAAGAGAACTCACCTGTAGAATGAAGGTGACGATGCACCCTGACGACTGGAGGCCCTCGACGATGAGATGCGAGACTCCTGAAGGCGACATCTGGCAGGACAAGACCTCCGCCGGGACCACGAGCCTGGGAAGGATTTTAAAATTAATTATGTGAACGCATGTAAAACTCTAAAGATATTTAAGGAACCATTAGTTTGGCAACAGCTTTAAAACCAATAATGTGCAAATCCATGAAAATTATACATATATTTTAGGACTCATAAACAAAAACGAAGAAGAAAGAGAGAGAGAGAGAGAGAGAGAGAGAGAGAGAGAGAGAGAGAGAGAGAGAGAGAGAGAGAGAGAGAGAGAGAGAGAGAGAGAGAGAGAGAGAGAAACATATTTGCTAACAATTTGTATATGATATTCCAGAAATCATTATATTGTGGAAGAATTCAAGATTCTTTATATATACATGTACAAAATAATGTTCTGAATAATCACTAGGAATCACTGATTTGGAAAATATTTAAATTTATTAGATTGATTTAAAAATCATTAGGGAGCTATCAAGGAAAAGAAACATTAACTGGAAAAACGCCAAGATTACCCTACAAATCCCATGATGAATACGAAATAAAAAGAAAATAAAGAGAAAAAGGAAGAAAAAGAAGAAGAAAAAAGGAAGAAAAGAAGAAAAATAGGATAGACAAGGTAAATATGAAAATAAAAAAGGAAAAAGGCCTAGAAGAAGAAAAAGATCCTAAAGAGAGAGAGAGAAAAAAAAAAGAAATAAAAATAAAAACGACCCCATTTTCCTCTAACACCTCACCCAAACGCACACAACCCCCCCCCCCCACCCTCGCTAAAAACACTCACCTGGCAAGATAAGCGAGACAATAGAGCAGATAACAGAGCGACAGGCAGATGATCGGTCTCTCTGGGTATCGGAACCTTGCGGGGTCGAGCCAGAAAGTGAGCATCGTGAACAGGGTCGACACGAAGCAGATTCCGGCCCACACCAGGAGCCACACCTGAGGGGGAAACGGAGGTAGTTGAACGTTGGTGATCTATTTTATTGTTTTTTTTTCTTCCTTCTTTGTATGGTGAGGTTTATATTGTTGTGTGTGGATGGTGTGAATTTGGTATTGAATCGGATTAATTGAATAATGCAGCCATACCTGAGGGGGAAACGGAGGTAGTTGAACGTTGGTGATTATTTTTATTGTTTTTTTTCTTTGTATGGTGAGATTGGTTTATATTGTTGTGTATGGATAGTGTGGAGTATCGTTAAATCGGATAAATATAGTCGTATGGTAGTAGTTGGGCATTAATTTAATATAATTAATTTAACAGATTAATGAGAAATGCAACCGCACCTGAGAGGGATACGGAGGTATTTGGACATTGATGATTGTTTTCGTTGTTTTTTTCTGTGTATGATGAGATTGGTTTATATTGTTGTGTGTGGATGGTGTGAATTTGGTATT
>NC_091585.1:11589965-11592288 GCF_042767895.1 Penaeus vannamei
CTCCTCCCCCTCCCCCGCACTCCCCTCCCCCCGTCTCCGCTTCTCCGCCTCTTTCCCCATACACTTCCCCCCCCTCCCTCCCCCCCTCCCTCCCTCTGACTCCCGTTCCGCCCCGTGCCCCCTCCTCCATCCCCCCCTCTTCTCCCCATTTCCCTTCCTCCTCTCTCTCCCCTTAGATTCTCGCATTCTAACTTACCGTCTACCAAGGCACATCATACCCAAGTGTATACATACATACATGCATACTTACATAAATACAAACATATACTTTCATACATACATAGCCTACATACCAACATACCTACATACATAAATACCAAATAAATACAAACATACATGCACACATACATACATAAATACAAACATACATACATGAATACAAACATACATACATAGCCTACATACCTACATACATGCATATATACCAAATAAATACAAACATACATACATAGCCTACATACCTACAAACACGCATACGTGAATACAAACATACATACATAAATTCATACATACACACATAAATACATACATACACACACATAGATACATACATATATACATACACACATACATAAATACAAACATACATACATACACACACACAGACACACACATACATACACAAATACAAATACACATACATACATAAATACAAACATACAAACATACACACACAGGCAAATAAACATACATAATTACAAACATACACACACACACATACATACAAACATACACACACATACATAAATACAAACATACATACAATACACACACACAGACACAAAACATACATACACAAATACAAACACACATACATACATAAATACAAACATACAAACATACACACACAGGCACATAAACATACATAAATACAAACACACACACACACACACACACACACACATACATAAAATACAGACACACACACACACATATACATAAATACAAACATACAAACATACACACACAGGCACATAGACATACATAAATACAAACATACACACACACACATACATACATACAGACACACACACATATAATCAATTACAAACATACATACATACAGGCACACACACACATATACATCAATACAAACATACATACATACAGACACACACATAATACATCAATACAAACATACATACATACACACACACACACACACGCACATACATACACACACACACATATACATACATACAAACAGACACATACACACACATACATACATACAGACACACACATATACATAAATACAAACAGACACACACACACACATACATACATACAGACACATACATATACATAAATACAAACAGACTCACACACACACATACATACATACAGACACACACATATACATACATACAAACAGACACACACACACACATACATACATACAGACACATACATATACATAAATACAAACAGACACACACACACACATACATACATACAGACACATACATATACATAAATACAAACAGGCACACACACACACACATACATACACACACACACATACATAAATACAAACATACATACAAACAGACACACACACACACAGAAGCCCCTCGTGTCTCCGGCAACGGAAGCCCCACAAGGCCCCTCCTCCTCTACTCCCATACACGGCTCAACTGACGCCGGTATTTTGGGCAACAAGTATGAGATTAACGGCACACCCCTCTTCTCTCCCCCTACTCCCCCCATTCGCCTCTTCTTGTGTAGTTTGTCTCTCTTTCTTCTTCTCTCTCTCTCTCTCTTTCCTGTCTTTTCTTTATTTTCTGTTTCTTTTCTCTTTCTTCTTTGGTTCTTCTCTCTTTCATCCTTGGTTCTTATCTCTCATTTCATTGTTTTTTTTCTCTCCTTCTTCCCTGTTTCTTCTCTCTCTCCTTCTTCCCTGTTTCTCTCTCTCTCTCACTTCCCTGTTTCTTTTCTTCTTCTTCCATTTTTCTTCTCTCTCTCTTCCCTGCTTCCTCTCTTCTCGTTCCCTGTTTCCTATTTCCTTCTTCCCTTTCTCTTTCTCTCCCTCTTCCCTGTTTCTTCTCTCATTCTTCCTTGCCTCTTCTCTCCCTCTTCCCTGTTTCTTCTCTATTTTTTCTCTGCTTCTTCTGTCTCTCTTCCCTGCTTCTCTCTTTCTCTTCCCTTCTTCTGTCTGAGTTTCCTTCTCTTTCTTCCTTTCTCCTTTTTTTGTCATTTCCCCCCCCCATTTCACCATTCTCCTTTCCTCAAGTAGCTAGCCTCCCTTTCTCCTTCTTCCTCTTTCCTTTCTTCGTTCCTTTTGTTTCCTTCTCCCTTCTTTCTCGTTTTTCCCCCTTCCCCT
>NC_091585.1:11592788-11605288 GCF_042767895.1 Penaeus vannamei
TATATATATATATATAAAATATATATATATATATATATTTTATATATATATATATATATATATATATATATATATATATATTTATATATATATATATATATATATATATATATATATATATATATATATATGTGTGTGTGTGTGTGTGTGTGTGTGTGTGTGTGTGTGTGTGTGTGTGTATGTGTGTGTGTGTGTGTATGTGTGTGTGTGTGTGTGAGAGAGTGCGTGTGTGTGGAATTAATGACAAACAGATTGCAAAAGGAACAACGAAGAAGAAGGCCTTTTCGCTAATGCTTTGTCGGGGCATTCATGACAAAGAGTTCAGTTCAGTTAGATTTGCGGTCATGCTTCGCCCGGGCCTTTTCTCTGGAGTGGCCCGGCACATGACAAGAGGCACATAAAGGAGTATTTATACAAATGTTTGGTGGTCAGGTCTCGTCGGTAAGCAGGTAAGCGACGGCCTTGACTAGTTGGTGGCTTCCCGTAGCGGTGTTAATATTGTATATTGTATGGATGAACGCCGCTTCTACCATCTTCCTTTGTAGTGGGGCCAGGCCTTGCTTTATGATGGAGGCCTGGGACCACTTCGGGAGGTGACCGTCGGTGTCTGCGTGAACAACGAAGGCGCTTCTCCTGTCGTGGTGTCGGAGAGCTGATTCGTTGCTCGCGCAGTCCTCGTGCTGTCTCACCTATGTAGACTTCATACCACCACCACAGGGTATGCTGTACACCTGGCTGATCTGAGATATCGTAAGATATCTCCGATCTTCTTGCCTGAAGACGTTCTGTAAGGTTATATGAGTGAGGAACCCAAATGAGGCCACCCGTGAAGCGGGAGACTTCAGGCTTAGGGGCCAAGGAAAATGTGGGGCCCCGTTCGTTCCTCGCAAAGGGGGTGATGGGACCAAGCTGAAGGCTAGGAACCAACACGACCTCACAAGCCAAATTATCCCCGGAGTTGCAGGTCTACCAGGAGCGTGACCAATATGAAGATAGTACATAAAATACAATAAAAATAAATCCTAAAACGAACTGTAAAAGTAACCAATGTGCAGAAGGCACCAAAGTAAAACTGAAACTAGAATGTAAAAATATTACAAGTGCCAGAAGGGCTAAATAAAATATGCCAGAAGGGCTTAAATACAGTAAAACTTGCCAGAAGGGCTGAACAATTATTGAAATTATGCCAGAAGGGCTTAAAAACAGTAAAAAGAACTGGCATCTAAGTTAAAATACGTAAAATGACAAACAAGGAGTAGAGGTAAGAGATAGCTTGAAGAAAAGTAAATGAAAAGATCGTAAAAACAGAAAAGTAAAAGCTGAAGTAAAAGTTCAGGTAGATGACGAGTAAAAGGGTAAAACGAATAAAAGAAACGTAAAAGGAACCAGTACAAGTAAGTAAAATTCAGAGTAAGTAAAACGTAAAAGTAAAGGCACACATGGTTCAAGGTAAAAAAAAATAGAGTAAAACAGTAAAATAACACGTCCAGCATAAATACACCTAGGCAAGTAAAAGGGGCAGTACAACCTTGTTTCTGCATCCGAGGTGTAGAATCCAGACAGGTAAATCCAAGGGTCAAGTCAAACACAGTCAAAGTATCCACTTCGTTTATTTGGCAAAAACATGGGGGTTACATTGGTTCACGCGGACGGAGTGGTAGCGGTAAAAATGATTAAAACAATAAATAGGAAATATTAAAATAAAAGAAAATATACACAAGATAAAACAAAAGGTAAAAGCAATAAAACATCACAAGAAATAAATGGGAAAATAATAATTAGCATAAAAAATACGTAAAACCATCTGCTGCGATTCAGAAATAAAAATATAAAAATCAGTGACTTGCTCTCAGGGTAAAAGAGAGATTAAAATGACCAGTAAGTAAAAGCAAAGCACAAAAAACTAAAACTGAACTTGAAGATAAAAGGAATAAAAAGTACGAGAGAAATCGCAGCAGATGAGGATGCCCCCTTATCCGCACATCATGTGAATCCTTGTGGGATGTAGGCGGATAGCAAACAAATCCAGTGGAAGTTTTATTCAGTAAATATACAAAAAGATGTGAATTAACGTAAAATACAAATATATAAAGCCAGCATAAAACAGAAGTAAAATAAAAGCGTATAAATCAAGCTGGCTGAGGGAAGTGGTCCCTGTGCTCGACTCGCCCTGTGGATTACGGAGGATGCTGGGTAGGATAGGGGTAGGATGGGGGCAGGAGTGGATAGGGTTAAAGGTAGAAGATAGGACAAACGGGAGAAAAGGAATGGGGAAAGGAGGAATGAGCGTAGAAGTAGAGGAAAGCGAAAAAGCGAAGGAACAGGAAGAGGGTGCGAATAAGAGGGGTACGAGGGGAAATGCGGCAGGATACAGGATAGGATAGGGATGGGATGGAGGTAGGATAGGTTAGAGATAAAGATAAGAAGTAGAACAAGCAGAGGAAAAGAGTAAAAGAGGGAGAAACTAGCACAGAAGTAGAGGGGAGTATAAAAAGCGAGGGGACAAGGAGAGGGTGCGAATAAGAGAGGGATATGAGGATAGAGAAAAAGGGGGGGGGGAGGAGGATAGGTGATGGGTAAGGTCTGTGGGGGGGGGGGAGGAGGTTGAAAACCTCACAACCCTCCCATACCACGGGGTCGGAGAGGACATCGGAGACACACCTGGAAAGAGAAACAAGGAAGGCCTGAGCCCGATTACTTGCCTCAAAAGTTAAGATGCATGTTCAGCTGGACGTGCATGACACGCATCACTGAACACTCAAAACACAAGTAAATAAAACAGTAAAAACAGTAAAATAAATAAGTAAACAGTAAAAGAAATAAGTGAAACCAAAACAAACACTGAAGAATCATCCCAGCCACAAACAGGGGCTGAGAAAAGGGGCCACAGTCCAGAACAGCTACACGTCAGGACCAAGGGCAGCACTGGAGAACAGCTCAGGGGGTCACGTCATCATCAGGTCCACCAGTGAAGTCGGCTCGAACATCTGTCGGTCCATCAGCATCAACGTCCTCGACATCAGTGTCCTGGGCAGGGTCAGCTGGATCTGCATCGGCATCAACATCAAGGTCCTCGACGTCAGGGTCCTGGGAAGGGCCGACTGAATCCTCTGCATCCAAGTCAGGAACATCCGGGTCATCTGGTCCTGGGTCATCGTCATCCTCGTCCTCTGAGGCGTAACACAGCTCTTCAGACGTCTTGAAAGGCTTGAGGTGGTTGAGATGCGCCCTCAGTCGTACATCTGTATGAACATCTCTCACTTCAAAAGCCAGAGGTCCAAGTTGGGCAACAACTCTGGCAGGTCCACGCCACTTTCCAGTTAAAGGTGGTAGAGATCCAGTGCGATGCCTATGCTCATAATACCAGACGAGTGAGCCCATCTCTGGCTGGAATCGTTCTCTCGTGCCTCTGTTGTAATAGTTACCATAGGTCTGCCTGGACTGGTTAGAAGCGGTGACAGCTGCTTGTCTAGATGCCTGGAGTCGTTCCTGCAGGTTGAGGTTTTCTGCAAATACTGCTTCATTTGTCAGGCCAACCGGAAAGTTGGCATGCCGGCCAGTCAAGAGGTACAAGGGCTGCTCGTGAGTCGTCCTGTGGATAGCAGAGTTAATCTGCAGTCTAATTTCAGGAATGAATTGGTGCCAGATCCTTGGTCTATCCTCCACCAAAGCAGTCAGAGCTGATTTCACAACACGATTGGTGCGCTCTATCATCCCATTGGCTTGGGGATGATAGCGGATGGTGTAGTGGTGACTAGCATGCATCATCAAGACGAGCTCCTTGAAGAGACCACTGGTAAACTGTACCCCATTATCCGTTTGGATGACTCTTGGTGGGCCGAACAAGGTAACCCAATGGTCGACAAAAGCACGATGGATGTTGATGGCAGTCGACTTCCTCAGGGGCACAATCTGCAGCCATCGTGAATGTTGGTCAATGATGGATAGAGCATACCGAACTGGGATAGTGGGTCCAAAGTCCATCAGGTCCATGGAAACTCGCTCTAGAGGATACTGGGCCAAGGGAGTCTCTCCCATAGGCACTCTTTGGGGGCTACCTCTTGACTGCTGACACACAGAACAGTTGTCCACATACTCCCTACAGTCCTTCAGCATGTTGGTCCAGTAGAACATTGACCTAGCATTGTCATAGGTCCGCTGAACACCAGGGTGAGAAGCAAGAGGTGGTAAATGGGGTGCCTTCAGTGCAGAGTTCTTCAGTGATACAGGTACAACAAGCTGGTAACAAATTCGGTCCGGAAGATGTCTCAGCCTGTACAAAATACCTTCCTTGACCTCGAATTCATCCAAAGGAAGTGGCCACTTTTTCTTTGGAACTGTACCATCAAGTAGATAATGGCGGAGATCAGCAAGATGAGGATCATCCATCTGCTTCTGCGCAAGGACCTCAGGAGACAGCTCTGTGATGGCAAGTCCGGCAACTTGGTAGCTGGGTGCATCCTCCAGTATAGCAACATGTCTTGAAAGCAGGTCTGGAACATAGTTGGTGGGCCCCTCTTTGTATCGAATGTTGAAGTGGTAGAACGAGAGATCGTGAGCATAGCGTGTCATTCGTGGAGATTTGGTTTTCCGAGAAAAGACATGTACCAAAGGCCTGTGGTCGGTATAAATGGTGAAGTGTCGTCCATAGAGGTAAGAGTCGAAGATCCTGACTCCTTCAACCACACTGAGGGCTTCCAAGTCAATGGCAGGGTATCTAGACTCAGCACCTCGTAACTTGCGGCTGAAATAGGCGATGGCATGTGGCGTGCTGTCATCCGACCTTTGCATCAAGCAGGAACCAATAGCGATGGAAGAAGCATCTGTGTGTAGCTCAAACTCCCGGTTAAAATCTGGCTGGCGAAGAACTGGTGCGGTGGTAAGGCGGTCCTTTAGCTCCTGAAATGCCTTCTGTTGATCAGCTCCCCAAAACCATTTCTGATTCTTCTTAAGCAGCAAGTGCAGAGGTGAAGAAATGGTTGCATAACCAGGGATGTGCTTCCTGAAGAACCCAGTACACCCTAGGAAGCGGCGTACCTCTCGAACATTACGTGGTGCTGGAGTTTTAGCGATAGCAACCACCTTATCCTGGTTGGGAAGAACTCCTTCTGGGCTGATAGTGAATCCCAAGAAGTCTATCGTGGTAGCAGCAAAGTGGCATTTTGCCATGTTCAGCTTTAGACCAGCGGCTAAAAGAAGCTGTAACGTTTCTTCCAGGTCTTGTAGATGCTGGCGGAACCCACGGCTATAGATAACAATGTCATCTAGGTAGCACAGGGTGTGCTTACCTAAAACAGGAGAAAGGAGGACGTTCATAGTGCGTTGAAAGGTGGTTGGTGCGGTTGAGAGACCGAAGGGAAGGCGGCAAAAGTGGAACAGCCGGTAGCCATCAGAGAAGGCAGTCTTGGGCCTATCGGAGGGTTCCACCTCAACTGCCCAATAGGCTGCACGGGCATCCAGTGTGGTGAATGTGTCAGTGGGACCCAGTTCATCGATGAGAGCATCAATCCTCGGGAGTGGGTAGGTGTCTTTCTTAGTAACTGCATTCAGGCCCCGATAGTCGACACAAAAATGGAGACTGCCATCCTTCTTCTTAACTAAGACTACTGGACTCAACCAAGGGCTACATGAAGGCTCAATGACACCTGATTGTAACATGGAGTCACATTGCTGTCTGATGGTCTCCTTAGTAGACTGCGGCAACCTCCATTGACGGACACAAACTGGCTTAGCATCCCCAGTGTCGATCTGATGGCGGATCCCAGGTATGTGGCCAACAGTCTCTTCTCCACCGTCAAAAAGTTCCTGGAACTGCTCCAACAGCTGGTTAAGTTCTTGTTGCTGCTCCTCCAGTAAATGACTAAAGTCAGGTGCATCACTTGTTGTATCTGGATTGTCTGGCTCTGCAACAGCATCACATGTGGCAACCGCAACAGAGGGTGGTAGTAAGGCGCCCTCTATATCCCAGTCTTCCTCTGGAATGTCTGGTAAGTCGGCAGAAAAGTCATCCCATTCTAGCTCTGGTTCGATAGCTCCATCAGGACACAAGGAGGATTCGGAAGCAGTGATGAATGGGCTCTCTTCTCCAGCTTGAAGTGGGGACCTCGGCTCTGTCAGGGCAGAGGTTGATGAGGAACTCAGGCCTTGGGGTACAGTACATCCTGAACTGACGGGACACCTGTCTCGCCCGGCAGCACCACCACCAGTAGACCCCGGGGTTGTGTCGTTCCTCTTCTCAGTGATGTCGAGTTCGTCCTCAGGGCCAGTCCTGACAGGAGGTACATGATTCCTGGCAGCTGTGTCCCGGAAGGTTGATGGCAGCTGTTCGTGATGGCTCGTGGACTGGGGAACACTGTAGACCTCTCCCAAAGGTGCGACAGTCCCGAGTCTGGTACCCTGTTTCAATACTAGCGGCCGTGAGTTGTGATTCAGGGCCCATATGGAGCATCGGCGTCGAGTGGCGGTCGTAACAAGGTGTGGAAGAGTCAGGTCATCGGTCACGGCCGGGGTCAAAACGACATCTCCGTTTGCTTGACCCAGCCGAGAAATGCAGCTTTCCAGAAAGCGACCAGAGTGTGGCGGAATGGTAGTCGGTCTGGCAAGATGGACAGCGGCTTCTTGTGGAGCAGGTGCATGGAGTCCAGGAGGAGAATCAGTCAGGCCTGAGTCAACCAGGCTAATCTGTAGGGAACGGGCATCAGTGTACAAGAAAGGCAGCTCACAATCTCCCAGGATGAGCAGTCCACGAGGTGACTGTGCTTCAGACAGTAACGTGAAGTCCAGGCGTCGCAGGAAGTCAGTCCCAAGGAGGATGTCGCCGTGAAAAGAAAGATCAGCTACTGTGGTGCGGTGGAGTAGCACAAGATCTTTGCTGATGTTAAAGCTGAGCGTCACCTCTGCAGCTGGATGGAAGGGCTCCCCTGAGACGCCTTGGAGGATCTTGCTTGAAGCATGATGTCGTAGCTTCTTCGCCGGATCGAGGACTTCTAAAGCACTTGGCTTAACTAAAGTCACCTGAGACCCAGTGTCAATGAAGCAGAGAAGAGTCTTCCCATCAACACTGAGTGCCACGACTGGACGTCCGCCGACTGCTGGGGTAGTCACTGCTGCTGTTGTTTGGACCGGCTCTGTCTGGACTGTGATGGAGCGTGTGCGGGTTCCCTCTTGTAAAGTCGCCAGTGAAGTTGGGAACCCTTCCTTCCTGGCCTCTCGGAAAGGGGCACTCACGAGACATGTGACCGCCCCTTCCACAACGGAAGCAAGAATAGGCTGGCGGTGAAGGCTGACGCGCAGCAGCTCTGCATTCCCGGGTGCTGTGGGTTGAACTTCGATGATATTCACACCATACATTACGCCGTGATGTTGGAGGCGAGGAAAGAGACTGAGCAGGTGACGGTGAGGTGGCAACAGGGAACAGGTCATAACGGTCTCGAGTACGAGGTGGCCGGTCTGGAGTGCGACGTCGAAGCTGGTAGTCGTCCTCTTGGATGTTGTTCGGAGACTGGTGGCGAGTGTTGGAACTGCTGTGCCTGATGCCATACTTGGAGTTCCAAAGCTTCTGGGCGGTCTCGGCAAGCTGGATAGGCGAACAATCATCCTTGAGGACAAGGAGATCGCGTAAGGTGGATGGTAAGCCAGCAAGGAAGACTCGCCTGATCAATTCCGAAGGCTCTCCAACAGCTCCTCGGTGGTCCCGGTATCCTTGAAAGACAGACGCCTCCACCTCAAGGAAGAAGTCCATTGGAGCCTGCCTCTCAGTCATGGCGTGATCGTACAGAACTTTGAAAAAGTCAGAGGCGGTGTACGTGCCCCTAAACTTACGCCTCAGCTGCCGCTTGAAGGTGTCCCACTCCTGAATCCCATCGAAGCTCTCGGAGTTGATGATGGTCTCCGCTCTGCCTCGACAGCTCGCTCTCGCAGCACGGATGTATGCGTCATTACTTGTGGGCCGCACCAGGTTTTCGATGGCCCTGATGTAGCTCTCTACCTCCTGGTTCCTCTTCAGCGGCTCACAAGCAGAGGTTTCTCCCTTAAAGTGAGGGATCGAGTCTCGGGACACAAGGTAAGGCATGAACTCCCCTGAGACGAGTGACGAGGGCTGCTGGTGTCGACTGTTGTCCTCTACTGGCTCCTCGCGGTACCTTGGGCGCACTGGAGTGGTCAATCTTGGGGCTGGCTCGGGAAAAGTCTGTCTAGCCTCACGCACGGAAGAAAACCCAGGCTGTGCTTCTTCCTCCCTTCGGTATCCCGGTAGTTGCTGGTTCTGGAGAGCCCGCTCTTGTCGTTGAAGACGCCTTTCCCTCTCTTCTAACTGCCGCTGCCATTCCTGGAGGTCTTCCCTAGTAGCTACATGGTGGATGGGGCTGGAAGGCCTGGCCATGCGTGGTGAGGTAGCTTCTCGAGTGCATGGGAGTGGCACGTCTGCTGGCGGTTCCTCAGGCTGTACTGCTGTGGGAACCTGGCTCCCATTACTGCGGGATACCACCGCTTCGGCAGGAGCAGTCCTTTCCTGAAGTTGGTCTTCAAGTCGCTGCAGTCTGTCCTCGCTCGTCCGGGCTATCTCCTCCATCCTGCGCAGCAGTTCTTCCCTGTTCTGGGCGACAAGGTCCGTCATCCTCTGCAGCATCTCCTCCATCATCGTAACTACGCTCTCCACTGCACGAACTGCGTCCTGCACTTGGGTATCGGAACCCTGCACCACTATAAGGGATGCACGGTGGTCAGGTGAAGAGGTACGCGAGCTTGGCTGGCTCGAAGACCTTGTTGCACGTAAAGGCCTCCCACGTCCAGGCATAGTACGAAGCCTGGTGACAAAGGGAGCGAAGTCCCACACACACACTGGAGCAGTACAGCTCAAACACACAAGTACAAAAAGTAGCCAGAGATGCTGGCTAACACACAAAACAAAGTGAACAGTGATGCGTGGTCAACTGAGCCAAACACTGGCGCATTAAAACTTAAAAACTGCCCGTAAACTGGGTAAAATACAAAAAAACGAACCAAGTGCGAACAAAGGGGAAAAAGTAAAATTAGCAGGGGTAAAAGCAAGATTAAAACACAGCAAAATAAAAGTATCCCTATACCTAGCAAGAGCCATAAAATAAAACTAACTGGTGAGCGGGCATTAGTAAAAACAGACAAAAAATTAAAATGCTGAAAGAGAAAAGCCTCGCTCAAAAATACTAAAATACTACAAAAACCTGCAAGAAAAGCACAGAACATAAAACAAGAAATGTGGCTCTTCTAAAACTACTAAAACAGCTAATCTAACAGGAAAAAGCTAAACACTGGACGTTAAAAATCTTCATATTAGTCAACGAGCAGAGAAAGCTCATAAATACACTCCTGGTAGGTCCCACTCGCTGCCACCAAAATTGGGTGTACCTGTAAGGTTATATGAGTGAGGAACCCAAATGAGGCCACCCGTGAAGCGGGAGACTTCAGGCTTAGGGGCCAAGGAAAATGAGGGGCCCCGTTCGTTCCTCGCAAAGGGGGTGATGGGACCAAGCTGAAGGCTAGGAACCAACACGACCTCACAAGCCAAATTATCCCCGGAGTTGCAGGTCTACCAGGAGCGTGACCAATATGAAGATAGTACATAAAATACAATAAAAATAAATCCTAAAACGAACTGTAAAAGTAACCAATGTGCAGAAGGCACCAAAGTAAAACTGAAACTAGAATGTAAAAATATTACAAGTGCCAGAAGGGCTAAATAAAATATGCCAGAAGGGCTTAAATACAGTAAAACTTGCCAGAAGGGCTGAACAATTATTGAAATTATGCCAGAAGGGCTTAAAAACAGTAAAAAGAACTGGCATCTAAGTTAAAATACGTAAAATGACAAACAAGGAGTAGAGGTAAGAGATAGCTTGAAGAAAAGTAAATGAAAAGATCGTAAAAACAGAAAAGTAAAAGCTGAAGTAAAAGTTCAGGTAGATGACGAGTAAAAGGGTAAAACGAATAAAAGAAACGTAAAAGGAACCAGTACAAGTAAGTAAAATTCAGAGTAAGTAAAACGTAAAAGTAAAGGCACACATGGTTCAAGGTAAAAAAAAAATAGAGTAAAACAGTAAAATAACACGTCCAGCATAAATACACCTAGGCAAGTAAAAGGGGCAGTACAACCTTGTTTCTGCATCCGAGGTGTAGAATCCAGACAGGTAAATCCAAGGGTCAAGTCAAACACAGTCAAAGTATCCACTTCGTTTATTTGGCAAAAACATGGGGGTTACATTGGTTCACGCGGACGGAGTGGTAGCGGTAAAAATGATTAAAACAATAAATAGGAAATATTAAAATAAAAGAAAATATACACAAGATAAAACAAAAGGTAAAAGCAATAAAACATCACAAGAAATAAATGGGAAAATAATAATTAGCATAAAAAATACGTAAAACCATCTGCTGCGATTCAGAAATAAAAATATAAAAATCAGTGACTTGCTCTCAGGGTAAAAGAGAGATTAAAATGACCAGTAAGTAAAAGCAAAGCACAAAAAACTAAAACTGAACTTGAAGATAAAAGGAATAAAAAGTACGAGAGAAATCGCAGCAGATGAGGATGCCCCCTTATCCGCACATCATGTGAATCCTTGTGGGATGTAGGCGGATAGCAAACAAATCCAGTGGAAGTTTTATTCAGTAAATATACAAAAAGATGTGAATTAACGTAAAATACAAATATATAAAGCCAGCATAAAACAGAAGTAAAATAAAAGCGTATAAATCAAGCTGGCTGAGGGAAGTGGTCCGCTGTGCTCGACTCGCCCTGTGGATTACGGAGGATGCTGGGTAGGATAGGGGTAGGATGGGGGCAGGAGTGGATAGGGTTAAAGGTAGAAGATAGGACAAACGGGAGAAAAGGAATGGGGAAAGGAGGAATGAGCGTAGAAGTAGAGGAAAGCGAAAAAGCGAAGGAACAGGAAGAGGGTGCGAATAAGAGGGGTACGAGGGGAAATGCGGCAGGATACAGGATAGGATAGGGATGGGATGGAGGTAGGATAGGTTAGAGATAAAGATAAGAAGTAGAACAAGCAGAGGAAAAGAGTAAAAGAGGGAGAAACTAGCACAGAAGTAGAGGGGAGTATAAAAAGCGAGGGGACAAGGAGAGGGTGCGAATAAGAGAGGGATATGAGGATAGAGAAAAAGGGGGGGGGGGAGGAGGATAGGTGATGGGTAAGGTCTGTGGGGGGGGGGGGAGGAGGTTGAAAACCTCACAGTTCCTTCCCACTATGCTTAGGTAGTGGTCAGCCTAGAGTGTTTCTATGAACAGCTTGGCAAGGACTGATGAAAGTGGTGAACCCATCGAACCCATGTGTGTGTGTTTGTTTGTGCGTGCGTGTGTGTCTGTGCGTGCGTGTGTGTCTGTGCGTGCGTGTGCATTCGTTAACGAGGTTGTTTCCAGACCGGTCTCCTTTAAAAGGTCCTTCCCATTGAGAGTGATTACGTTGATCTAAAATGACCCTTAAAAGCACCGCCCCCGGGTGGGCTCGAACCACCAACCTTTCGGTTAACAGCCGAACGCGCTAACCGATTGTGCCACGGAGGCATGAAATCTTAAATGTTAGATTTGTTTAATAAAACAAAATAAATCTATTTGAAAAATGTAGTTTTGGTCTTATTTCTTCCGTAAACTCCACCTGTGCATCAGGATTTTCATTTCTTGTCTGAAACAAAACTTTATCCGAAGGATATGAAATGCAGGAGAATTACTAAACTAAATTCCTAAGGCGAATCCTTACGAATGTGCAAATTTGGGCGAAATACAACAGAGTGAAAGACTATATATACAAACGAATGTTTATGTGTGTGTATGTACAGCTACACACAGAACAATCGTTAGGAAGGGTGTCGAAACATTCATTAACGATCAGAATCCTATGTTACGAAGGGGTTGGTATTTTGGGTTTCGAATTTGTCTCGTTCGGATTCGTTTCGTTCCCGAATTCAAATGGATTGATTATGAGATTACAGTCTCATTTTGCATATTGGATTTTGCATGTTGCCTTGCAACATCTCTCTCTATATATATGAATGTATATATATATGTATATATATCCACATATATACATACATATATATGTATATTTATATTTACATATCAATCCGTGTGTGTGTACATATATGTATACATACACACATAACTATACAAATACACACACTCACATATACACCCACATGTACATATACAATCTGTCTATCTATCTATATACATGTGTGTGTGATTATAGTAGGTCTTATATTGGTATGAACCTCAACATTAAAAGCGCCGCCCCCGGGTGGGCTCGAACCACCAACCTTTCGGTTAACAGCCGAACGCGCTAACCGATTGTGCCACGGAGGCTTCGATATATATGGGAAAGTCAGTTCAACCCAATCTAAATGTCATATGAGGTAACCTTAAGTTGAATCAGACTTTTTGCCAAGTAATCACATATGGAAATGCGTGTCCATTTACTGTTCATATATTTCTTTAACTGAATGAATTGATTTCGTTT
>NC_091585.1:11610288-11612788 GCF_042767895.1 Penaeus vannamei
ACCCCTTTTCAAAATAAAAGACAGAAACCAGCACACACACACACACACACACATACGTATATAGATAGATAGATATGTGAGGTGATTCTTCGCTTAAGGAACCATTAAATACCCTTATGCTTAGGTCTCTGGTTCTCCACAATCTTAGCCCGATTATTTTCCGAAAGCAGAAATTCCTTTCTTTCTTTCTTTTTATTTATAATATCATCCAGCGTTACCTCGCCGCGTTTCCTTTTATTTCCAAGTACAATCAAAGTCAAAACTCTTCATCAAAGTCGTTTCGAAATCCGTCTCGAAGATCCAGATAACGGGACCCCAGGCATTTAGGTTTTGAAAGGTTCGAAGCTTTATTCACGACCCGGCCTTTGTACGTGATTGTACCTGCACCGGGTCAGTCCATTAGCAAAGAACATCTGGGAGTTCTTCGTTACCCTTGGGGTCACGTGCACCGCGGAATACCTGTGCTATGGGTAGTGTCAGTCCGACGCCTGTATCATGTCACCTCCTCTGCTTAGAAGTGATTTATGGTAGACGCAGCGGGACATCTCACGGCGGTTTCGCAAAAAAGAAAAAAAAAAAAAAAAAAAAAAAAAAAAAAAAAAAAAAAAAAAAAAAATCATGCAGTGCCAGGATCGCTGACTTTGCTGTGTAGAGAGCCAGGGATTAATGTTTATTCGACTTAAATAGAACTTTTTACATTTTTATAGCCAAAGGTAGGGCACTTTGTGATGTGTATATATATATATATATATATATATATATATATATATATATATATATATATATATATATGTGTGTGTTTGTGCATGTGTGTGTGTGCATATATATATGCGTGTGTGTGTACCTCTGTGTGTATACAATATATATATGTATATATATGTATTTATGTGTATATATACATACGTATATATACATACACATACATACATATATGTATAACTTTTGTTTGTGTGTCTATATGCGTAATATATACATAAATACATAGATATATATATACATATATATATACATATATGTATATATAATACACAAACACACATATACACAAACATATATATGTATACATATATATATATATATATGTATATACATATATACATGCATATATGCATAGACACACATACAGAAATATATATACATATATATGCACACACACACAGGTATATATACATACATTACACATACGCACCCATATATATATACACACATACATACACACACACACACATATATATGTGTGTGTGTATGCAAATGCATATGCATATACATATGTGTATATTTACATATATAGAGAGAATATGTATATATATGTGTATATATAAATAGTATATATACATATAAGTACACATCTATATATATGTACACACATACATAAACACACACACACACACACACACACACACACACACACACATATATATATATATATATATATATATATATATATATATATATATATATATATATGTGTGTGTGTGTGTGTGTGTGTGTGTGTATGCATATGCATATACATATGTGTATATTTACATATATAGAGAGAATATGTATATATATGTATATATATAAATAGTATATATACATATAAGTACACACACACACACACACACACACACACACATATATATATATATATATATGCTCACGAGGGAGAAATCATAGTTGCGTTCAATCATTTATTTTTGGAATATTCCTGGTTTTTAATCAGAGTACCTCATCATTTTCTAATATTTCTTACACTATGCATCTGATGAAATTGGAACAATGAAGCTCATGTAAGGTTGATTAGAAAGTTCATCATCCGGCGAATCAACAGGCAATAAGATATTTTTAACCGGGAAAAAATATCCGGGTTCGTAATGAATCCATAGAGTGTTCCTGGACTAAAATCCATAAAGTAGGAGACAAATTAGTAAACATGATTAGAACTTTCCCTGGAGCGACAGCCATTCCAAGCCAGAAAGCCAGATTGGTAAGACAAGAATTCCCGTCTTCTTCAAGTGGGGTCGTACGTGAGTGATTGGTGGTTGCCTAATATCAGAATGAACCTTAAAGGAAGCGCCCCCGGGTGGGCTCGAACCACCAACCTTTCGGTTAACAGCCGAACGCGCTAACCGATTGTGCCACGGAGGCTATAATTCCGAAAAGTTGTTTAATATATAAACCATAACATACACACGACAGTGTAAAGCTGGCTTGCACACTAGATGTAATAAACGGGTTTTGCCACTGAGCTTGTGCAATTATGTATGCAAGAACTTAAAATTCTAATATATTTTCTTATATGAACTGTTCATTAATGTCGTTCTTTAAATCATTTGGTTTCCTGTTTACAATTTCATAAAAAACGTAAAAAATAGTGTATTACAGATTCCATGAACAGGATCTATACGATTTCTCATTTCCCTTTTTACACCAGTTTTACTCAGAAAATGTAAGACAGAATTATGTGAAGGAAAACTCTATCTTCAAATTTTGCAAAACCGGTAAAAACAATAAAACT
>NC_091585.1:11615288-11622788 GCF_042767895.1 Penaeus vannamei
AATAATAATGATACACATCTCACAAGAAAGACGGTTTTACTTAAAATTACGTTTTTTCTTTTAGATCATAATTACCTTGAACCCTTTGAGGCTCACAATACATTTACGGATATAAAAAGGTCAGCTAACATTTGATTCGAAATATCACCGATTTCAGTGGGAAAAAATGCATATATGTTTGTGCTATTATGTAATCTAAATGTTTTCTTTTATTTCTTTTCTTCTCTTCTCTGTCTCTCACTCTGCTTCTCTCTATCTTAATCTCTCTCTCTCTCCCACTAACTAGCTTCTCTCTGTATATATCTCTTTCTCTATCTCAATCTCTCTCTCTTACTCTGCCTCTCTCTCTCTATCTCAATATCTCTTACTCTGCTTCTCTTTCTCTCTCTATATATATATTATTTCAATCTCTCCCTCTCACCCTGCTTCTCTATCTATCTCAATTTATCCCACTCTTACTCTGCTTCTCTCTCTATATATATCTCAATCTCTTTCACTCTCACTCTGCTTCTCTCTCTCAATCTCTTACTCTGCCTCTCTCTCTCTCTCTCTCTCTCTCTCTCTCTCTCTCTCTCTCTCTCTCTCTATATATATATATATATATATATATACATATAACTCAATCTCCCTCTCTCTCTTACTCTGCTTCTCTATCTCTATCTCAATATCACTATCTCTCTCTTACTCTGTTTCTCTTTCTCTATCTCAATTTTTCTCTCTCGTTCTCTCCTTTGATCTTTCCGTATTTCATTGTATAATGTATGTCTCTTTATACATGCAATTTTTGCACATCTTTTTGTGCATGTGCGTATCTCTTTACCTGTGTGTCCTTTTCCATGTGTACCTAATAGTCTATATGTGTTCAATTGTATAAGTATGCCTGTTTGTATATCTGAATGTCTGTATGTTTCACTTTGGTAAAGTATATGTGTCTGTAAGCGTGTGCACACATTTTCTCCATCGACAGAACTCCTTCACAAATATCTTTCATTTTGAACGCGTTGCCTCAGACTTCGCTGCTTCAGTAAAGCTCCGTCGATGCGCCAAATTCTGTGTCCTGGGAAGGCTCACGTGACGTCTGTTTCGAGTTGTTCCTTCTTTCTGATTTTATTTTTTTTTTGCTTTTTTCTCTTTCTTCTCTCCCTTTTCTGTTCTTTATAATCTTACCCTCTCCCGTGCATTTTTTTCTCTCCATCAGGGGCGGGTACAGAGAATTTTCCGGTGGCGAGCACAGGGGGTAACAAGAATAAATCGGGGGGGGGGGGCGCCAGATTATATATACAGGGGGCCATTACGACGAGTCAATGACCATTGGGGGGTGGGGTGGCCAATCAGATTACAGGGGGGGTACCCCCAGTGCCATCATTGAAGCCCCGCCTCTGCTCTCCATTTACTATTATCGTTGTTCTCATTATGTCCCCTTTATTGCATTTTTTAATTCAAATAGTCTGTTTCGCTTATACAGTAAAATATACCTGCACCAGTTATAAAAGTCACAGCCGAAATGTTCCCTTACACGAACTCATATTTTCCATAAAAGAAAGGTTTTATATAATAAGTACAAGTACCTTGCCACTCCTTTTCAAAATAAAAGACAGAAAACAACACACACACACACACACACACGTATATAGATAGATAGACAGATATGTGAGGTGATTCTTCGCTTAAGGAACCATTAAATACCCTTATGCGTGGGTCTCTGGTTCTCACCAATCTTAGCCCGATTATTTTCCGAAATTAGAAACGTTTCTTCTTTCTTTCTTTTTCTTTTTATTATCATCCAGCGTTGCCTCGCCGCGTTTCCTTTTATTTCCAAGTACAATCAAAGTCAAAACTCTCTCAAATCCGTTTCGAAATCCGTCTCGAAGACCCAGATAACGGGACCGCAAGCATTTAGGTCTTGAAAGGTTCAAAGCTTTACTCACGACCCGACCATTGCACGTGGCTGTGCCTCCATCGGGTCAGTCCATTAGCAAAGAGCCTCTGGGAGTTCTTCGTCACCCTTGGGGTCACGTGCACCGCGGAATACCTGTGCTATGGGTAGTATCAATCCGCCTGTATCATGTCAACTCTGCTTAGAAGTGATTTATGGGAGACGCAGCGGGACATCTCACGGCGGTTTCGCAAAAAAGAAAAAAAAAAAAAAAAAGAAAAAAAAAATCATGCAGTGCCAGGATCGCTGAGTTTGCTGTGTAGAGAGCCAGGGATTAATGTTTATTCGACTTGATTAGAACTTTTTATTTTTATTTTTTTTATAGCCAAAGGTAGGGCACTTTGTGATGTGCATATATATAAAAATATATATGTGTGTGTGTTTGTGTATTTGTGTGTGCGTATATATATGTGTGTGTGTGTGTACCTCTGTGTGTATACAATATATATATGTATATATATGTATTTATGTGTATATATACACACGCATATATATATACATACATATACATACATACATATATATTTATATATATATGTATATATATGTATTTATGTGTATATATACATACGTATATATACATACACATACATACATATATGTATAACTTTTGTTTGTGTGTCTATATGCGTAATATATACATAAATACATACATATATATACATATATACATATTCATATATATACATATATGTATATATAATACACAAACACACACATATACACAAACATATATATGTATATATATATATATATATATATATATATATATGTATATGTATATACATATATACATGCATATATGCATAGACAAACATACAGAAACATATATTCCAAAAAGTAGGAGACGCAAATTAGTAAACATGATTAGAACTTTCCCTGGAGCGACAGCCATTCCAAGCCAGAAAGCCAGATTGGTACGATAAGAATTCCCGTCTTCTTTAAGTGGGGTCGTACGTGAGTGATTGGTGGTTGCCTAATATCAGAATGAACCTTAAAGGAAGCGCCCCCGGGTGGGCTCGAACCACCAACCTTTCGGTTAACAGCCGAACGCGCTAACCGATTGTGCCACGGAGGCCACAGTATGATTTACAAAGTCAGGTCAAGAAAATCTTAACCAATAATGTAATTTAACCTTAAATCGAATTAGACTTTTTGCCAAGGAATTGTATGGATATGTGTCAGTTTAGTGTTTATATTTTCTTTTAAATGAGTTTATTTGGTTTCCTTTTACACTCTCGCGAACTCGTGCTGTACAATTTTCACTTCTCTTGATGATGTAAAATTTGATTCAGAAAATGCAAAGCGAAATTATATAAAGGAGAGCCAACAGTCAACTCCCAGAAATAAATCTTTTTGAATTTGCAAAACTAGAAATACAAACATGGTTTATTTAGCAAATAATTTTAATAATTTTCAATAAATGTCACACTTAAAACTGTAGGTCTTACACGGCAAAACGTAATCATAATGATAGACACATCTCACAAAAATGACGGTTTTACTTAAAATTACGTTTTTCTGTTAGATCATAATTACCTTGAACCCTTTGAGGCACACAATACATTTACGGATATAAAAGAGGACAGTTAATATTTGATTCGAAATATCACCGACTTCAGTGGGAAAAAGTATGCATATATGTTTGTGGTATTATGTTATCTAAATATTTTCTTTTCTCCTTCTCTTTCTATCTCTCACTCTGCTTTTCCCAATATATCTATCTTAGTATCTCTCTCTCTCTCCCACTCACTCTGCTTCACTCTGTCTCTCTCTCTATCGGTCTCTCTTTCTCTCTTACTCTGCTTCTCTCTCTCTATCGGTCTCTCTTTCTCTCTTATTCTGCTTCTCTCTCTCTATCTCAATATCTCTCTTACTCTGCTTCCCTCTCTCTATATATATCTATTTCAATCTCTCTCTCTCTCTCACTCTGCTTCTCTATATACATACACATACATATATATATGTATATATTTGTTTGTGTCTATATGCGTAATACATACATATATACATACAGATATATATATATATACATATATATATATATATATGTAATACACAAACACACATATACACAAACATATATATGTATACATACATACAAATATATATATGTATATATACATACATACATGCATATATGCATAGACACACATAAATATATATATATATATATATATATATATATATATATATATATGCACACACACATGTATATATACATACAATACACACACGCACCCATATATATATATATATATATATATATATATATATATATATATATATATATATATATATATATACACACATATATGTATGCATATGTATATGCATATACATATATGTGTATATTTATATATATAGAGAGAATATGTATATATATATAAATATATATATATACATATATATAGTATGTATATGTATATATATGTATATATATATAGTATATATATAAATATAAGTACACACACACACACACACACACACACACACACACACATATATATATATATATATATATATATATATATATATATATATATATATGTATATATATGCTCACGAGGGAGAAATCATAGTTGCGTTTAATCATTTATTTTTGGAATATTCTTGGTTTTTAATCAGAGTACCTCATCAGTTTCTAATATTTCTTACACTATGCATCTGATGAAATTGGAACAATGAAGCTCATGTAAGGTTGATTAGAAAGTTCATCATCCGGCGAATCAACAGGCAATAAGAGATTTTTAACCGGGAAAAATATCCGGTTCGTAATGAATCCATAGAGTGTTCCTGGACTAATGTCCAAAAAGTAGGAGACGCAAATTAGTAAACATGATTAGAACTTTCCCTGGAGCGACAGCCATTCCAAGCCAGAAAGCCAGAATGGTTCGACAAGAATTCCCGTCTTCAAGTGGGTTCGTATGAGAGTGATTGGTGGTTGCCTAATGTCAGAATGAACCTTAAAGGAAGCGCCCCCGGGTGGGCTCGAACCACCAACCTTTCGGTTAACAGCCGAACGCGCTAACCGATTGTGCCACGGAGGCCACAGTATGCATTGCAAAGTTAGGTCAATAAAATCTTAACCAATAATGTAATTTAACCTTAAATCGAATTAGACTTTTTGCCAAGGAATTGTATGGATATGTGTGTCAGTTTAGTGTTTATATTTTCTTTTAACTGAACTTATTTGGTTTCCTTTTACACTTTCGCGAACTCGTGCAGTACAAGTTTCACTTCTGTTGATAATGTAAAATTTTATTCAGAAAACGCAAAGCGAAATTATATAAAGGAGAGCCAACAGCCAACTCCCAGATATAAATCTTTTTGAATTTGCAAAACTAGAAATACAAACATGGTTTATTTAGCAAATAATCTTAATAATTTTCAATAAATGTCACACTTAAAACTCTAGGTCTTACACGGCAACACATAATCATAATGATACACATATCTCACAAAAAAGACGGTTTTACTTAAAATTACGTTTTTCTTTTAGATCATAATTACCTTGAACCCTTTGAGGCACACAATACATTTACGGATATAAAAGAGGACAGTTAATATTTGATTCGAAATATCACCGACTTCAGTGGGAAAAAGTATGCATATATGTTTGTGGTATTATGTTATCTAAATATTTCCTTTTCTTTCTTTTCTCCTCTTCTCTTTCTATCTCTCTCACTCTGCTTTTCCCAATCTATCTATCTTAATATCTCTCTCCCACTCACTCTGCTTCTCTCTCTCTCTCTATCGGTCTCTTTCTTTCTCTCTTTCTCTGCTTCTCTCTCTCTCTATCGGTCTCTCTTTCTCTCTTACTCTGCTTCTTTCTCTCTCTATCTCAATATCTCTCTCTTACTCTGCTTCCCTCTCTCTATATATATCTATTTCAATCTCTCTCTCTCACTCTGCTTCTCTATCTATCTCAATTTATCTCTCTATCTTACTCTGCTTCTCTCTCTAAATATATATCTATCTCAATATCTCTCTCTCACTCCCTTTCACTCTGCTTTTCCCTCTAGCTATCCATTTCAATCTCTCTGTCTTCCTCTGCTTCTCTCTCTCTCTCTCTCTCTCTCTCTCTCTCTCTCTCTCTCTCTCTCTATATATATATATATATATATATATATATATATATATATATATATATACATATACCTCAATCTCTCTCTCTTTCTTTTGCTCTGCTTCCCTATCTTTCTCTCTATCTTAATATCACTCTATCTTACTCTTCTGTCTCTCTATCTCAATATCTCTCTCTCGTTCTCTCCTTTGATCTTTCCGCATTTCTTTGTATAATGTATGTCTCTTTATACAAACAATTTTTACACGTCTTTTTGTGCATGTGCGTATTTCTTTACCTGTGCGTCCTTTTCCATGTGTACGTAATAGTCTACATGTGATGAATTGTATATGTATGCCTGTTTGTATATCTGAATGTCTCTGTGTGTCACTTTGGTAAAGTATATGTGTCTGTAAGCGTGTGCACACATTTTCTCCATCGACAGAACTCCTTCACAAATATCTTTCATTTTGAACGCGTTGCCTCAGACTTCGCTGCTTCAGTAAAGCTCCGTCGATGCGCCAAATTCTGTGTCCTGGGAAGGCTCACATGACGTCTGTTTCGTGTTGTTCCTTCTAACTTTCTGATTTTTTTTTCAGTTTTTCTTTCCTCTCTCTTCTCTCCCTTTGTGTCCTCTTTAGTCTTACCCTCTCCCGTGCATTTTTTCTCTCTCCATCAGGGGCGGGTACAGAGAATTTTCCGGTGACGGGCATAAGGGGTAACAAGAATAAATCTGGGGGAGGGGGGGTGCCAGATTATATATACAGGGGGCCATTACGACGAGTCAATGACCACTGGGGGGGATGGTCAATCAGATTGCAGGAGGGGTACCCCCAGGGCCACCATGGAAGCCCCGCCTCTGCTCTCCATTTACTATTATCGTTATTCTCATTATGTCCCCTTTATTGCATTTTTTAATTCAAATAGTCTGTTTCGCTTATACAGTAAAATATACCTGCACCAGTTATAAAAGTCACAGCCGAAATGTTCCCTTACACGAACTCATATTTTCCATAAAAGAAAGGTTTTATATAATAAGTACAAGTACCTTGCCACTCCTTTTCAAAATAAAAGACAGAAAACAGTACACACACACACACACACACACACGTATATAGATAGATAGATATGTGAAGTGATTCTTCGCTTAAGGAACCATTAAATACCCTTATGCGTAGGTCTCTGGTTCTCACCAATCTTATCCCGATTATTTTCCGAAAGCAGAAATTCCTTTCTTTCTTTCTTTTTATTTATAATATCATCCAGCGTTGCCTCGCCGCGTTTCCTTTTATTTCCAAGTACAATCAAAGTCAAAACTCTTCATCAAAGTCGTTTCGAAATCCGTCTCGAAGATCCAGATAACGGGACCGCAAGCATTTAGTTCTTGAAAGGTTCGAAGCTTTACTCACGACCCGGCCTTTGTACGTGATTGTACCTCCACCGGGTCAGTCCATTAGCAAAGAGCATCTGGGAGTTCTTCGTCACCCTTGGGGTCAAG
>NC_091585.1:11659133-11664133 GCF_042767895.1 Penaeus vannamei
TAGATAAACATTTAGACATACTGAGACTGAGATAGATGCATATATAGATAGATAAACATTTAGACATACTGAGACTGAGATAGATACATATATAGATAGCTAGATTGAGATAAAGATAGCTAATGTATGTATATAGATATAATATAGGTAGATCGATGTAAAAACGGAGAAACAGACAGGTAGATAAATCAAGAGATGGATAGATAGATAGGTAGATAGATCTAGAGACAGGCAGATATATAGATGAATAAATAGTTACATCTCTATTTGTATGTGTATAATTAATTATATGATATAGACATCATATCAGAAATTACTCTAATACAAATATTTTTTTCTTGTTTATTTTCTTTAGATAAGTAGATGGATAGACGGATACATAGATGAATAGATGATAAACATTTATAATTCTTTAAGAAGATATACATTCTACTAAGAATTACTGTAATATATTCTTTTCTGTTTTTTTTTTTTTTTTTTTTTTTTTTTTTTTTTTTTTTTTTTTACTTCCTTTCCTTAGATAAATAGATAGATCGTATTACTATAACAAAATATATACCATTTGTTCGATTTTTTCTTTCCTTTTTCATGAGTTGTTTTATTGGGGGGGGGGTAGGGGGGTCGGAGGAAATGAGTTGTAGCAAAATAAAAGTTTCAATCTTTTCCACGGCGCTTTTTGCTGATCCATCTTCCCTGCTTCGCTCCCGATAATTAAAAGTAATTAAACACTAAATGCGTGTCATGTATTTATGTAATTAATGTCTTTGTTTTGTTTTGGCTTGTCTTGTTTTTTCCCTTTTATTTTCCACTTCTTAAATTCCAAAGCTTAATGACTATGAGTAAAAAAAAAAAAAGTGTGACAATTCTGGGTTTTCTTACATGCAAATTTGTTTATGAGAAAAAAAAAACTGTATATATGTCTATCATATTCATTAACACCTACAAAAATATTCTTGACAGCCATCATTGTAACAATAACAACAATAATAATTATGATGATGATAATAGGGATGACAATAAAAAAGTAACAATGATGACAGTGACGATGATGATAATGATAAATAAGTATTTTGATTATAATGATAGGCTTGATAATGATGACAATAAAATTGATGGTGATAATGTTTGATGATTATGATAATTACAAAAATATAACATCATTGGTAATCAATATGATATATAATAATAATGATGGTGACTATGCTGACGAGAAAAAAAATAATAATAGAAGTAACAATAGTGATAATAATAATGATAATAATGATGATGGTAACTATAAAAATAGTAATTATAATAATAGTAATGGTAATGATAATGATAATAACAATATTGATAATGATAATAACGGTAAAACTAATATTGATAATAATGATAAAAATAATAATAATAATAATGATAACAATGATAATGATATAAATTAGGATAATAATGATCATGATAACAATAATAATAATAATAACAATGGTAAATGATAGTAGTAATAATAATGATAATGATACTACTACTACTAACGATGATATTGATAATGATAACAATTATAATAATGAAATGATAATGATAATAATGACAATGATGATATAAAGATAAAATTAATGATAGTGATGATAATGATGATAATAATAACAATAATGATACTACTAAAAATGATAATAATGATAATGGTAAAATAATAATAACAATGATAATGTAAATGATAACGAAAACTATAACATTTAAAATGATAATGATGATGATGACAACTATAATAATGATAACAACAAAATTGACTGATAATTATAGACGTACTAATGAAAATAGTGATGATGATGATGATACTGATAATAATAATAATCACATCCATTATCATTATTATCATCAACATCATCATCAGCCTGGTAAGTCTGCAGACTAAAGATAACATGAATAAAAAAAATGATAAATGCGTCTTTTTCCATATATTAAAATGGGAGAAAATAATTAGCATATAATATGTAACGTTCATTTCACTGGAAAGACTAGACTGCTAGAATTTCTGCGTCTCATTTTGCATTAAGAAAAGGATAATAAATGACCGATAGTTTTGGAAAGCGAACGAACGGCAAAGGAAAACAAATGAATATTGAACTATTCTAAGAAGAGGTGAAAAAAAGCATTTTATACCATGCAAAAGAATTTTTTTTTTGGTTTGTTTGTTTTTGTTTTAAATAATTTAGAATATTTGATTTCATACCATTAACACAGTTATCAATGCATTTTTTTTTTGCATCTGATTCAATTAAAACATACAACGGTAAGCATAAAAATTGTAGCCATTAGGGTCACATCTAAAGAAAAATCAAGAGAGAGAAAGAGTAGACTGACAGACAAACAGGCAGACAGAGAGAGAGAGAGAGAGAGAGAGAGAGAGAGAGAGAAGAAGGAGAGAGAGAGAGAGAGAGAGAGAGAGAGAGAGAGAGAGAGAGAGAGAGAGAGAGAGAAAGAAAGAGATTGACAGTCAGAGGTAGAGAATATGTGTATCCTTTGCACATATGTGTGTGTGCACGTGGTGTGCTAGGGAGAGAAAGGGAGAGGGAGGAAAGGGAGAGAGAGAGAGAGAGAGAGAGAGAGAGAAAGGAGAGGAGAGAGAGCGTTAGAGGGAGAGAAAGAAAGGGAGAGAAGGAGAGAGAGAGAGAGACGCAGAGAGAGAAAGGAGAGGAGAGAGAGAGAGCGAGAGAGGGAGAGAAAGAAAGGGAGAGAAGGAGAGAGAGAGAGAGAGAGAGAGAGAGAGAGAGAGAGAGAGAGAGAGAGAGAGAGAGAGAGAGAGAGAGAGAGAGAGAGAGAGAGAGAGAGAGAGAGAGAGAGAGGAGAGGGAGAGACAGTGAAAGTTCAAATTCAAAATACTTTATTCCATTTGTTACAATGGTTATTCTTATTATATACATAGTAATGTTACAGTACAAAAAATATAAGTTAAACATCTTGTCTATTCTTATATTTAGAAACCTGATGTCATTAGTGATTTTATAGATGTTCCTTTAATTTCCTTTTGAATGTATTTGAGTTCTGAATGTTTCTTATATCATGGGTCCACGTATTAGTGCCTGTCGGGCCCCTATGTCTGTACGTGATCTTTTAACATATAGGGAGTTACCTCGTCTTGTTTGGACACAATCTGACAATCAATTCATCAAAGCTGTTTACAGAATCACTATGGAGAAATTGTGAATCATCGGCCTATTGAACAAGAAAGCAATTTTAGGCTATGGTTGACAGATCATTTGCAAATATTGTGAACAGAATTGGGCCTAATATAGATCCATGTGGGACACCAAAGGATACACTCTGTTTTCTGATATATTCTCGCGAATTTTGACTGATTGGGTTCTATTACTTAGACGACTTCTGAACTAATATGTGTCAATTTTGTAATTCATTAGTTTACTAATGAGGATTTCATGATTGGCACTATCAAAGGCCTTTCATAAGCCGCACAATGTAAGCAAGTTTATACGGTTGTTGTCTATATTCTCATAAATTTTATTTGTAATCTGCAATAATGCTGTTTCCGTAGACAGCTTACTTTTGAAACTATGCTGTGTTCTAGATAGTAGGTCATGTGTCTCTAGAAATGTTAATTGGTCTGCTACGATTTTTTTCGAGAACCTTAGACAGTATAGGAAGTATGGTAATAGGGCGATAATTATTAACCAGATTTGAAAACTGGTGTTATTATGCCATGCTTCCAAAGCGATGGGAAGTTACCGGTGACTGAAGATGTATTAATGATAAGAGTTAAATAGGCTGTCTCTTATAAAGCGAAATGCAGTGCCATCCGCTCCCACAACATTTGTTTCACGCAGGTGTTTTATTGTCAGGATTACTGTTTCAATTTTACCAGGTTGTGGTCTGAAACTTTTGGCTGTATTTTGTTTAAATATGGAAGCATTTGTTAGCTCATATGTGAATTTTAGCGAAGAACTCATTAAACTCATTTGCACTAATTTTGGAATCTAGATTAATATCTTTATGATGGTTTTTGTTTGGTACGTGTTTTTAAAAACTGCCATGTTTTAGCAGAATCTTTTTATTTACAATTTGTTAATCTATTTCTAAAATAATCAGATTTGGCTTCTTGTATTAGTGATTTGACATTTCTCTTCTTATGTTTATAATCAGCCTGGAGTGTCATGTCGAATCTATTATTTTTGAGAGTTTTATGCACATTATATCTATCTGTTATAGCTCTCTTGATGTCGTTTAGCGAAGGGTCCGGTGGACGTCTAATATTTTTTGTAACAAAGGGGGTGATGGCATCTATACTATTATTCCCTTCCGTAAACATATTTACCTGTTTGTCTACGTTATCTGTTTGCAAAATTTGTAAAAGAGTTGATTCTTTGGCTATTATGAGTTGGCATAATGACAGAATCATAATTGGCTAATTCACGAAAGCTTTTTGTATTTGGTGGTCGTTTTGATTTCTTTATATCTAGTGTCACCGTTATGAGTTCGTGGTCGGCAACATGGCATAGAATGACGTCTGTGTGGAGAACGATGTCAGCTCTGTTTGTTATTATTACATCAATTGATGATGAATTATTTTCTGTTATTCTTGTAGGTTTATCAGTTGTTCAAATTTGTTCGTATTAATTATCGTAATTAATTTTGAATTTGGCTTGTTTAAATCATTATTTAGATTGCCAAGTATGAAAAAAGGTTTCCTTTTCAATGACATTTCTTTTTTCTAAATAATCAAAAGATTCAGAGGAACCACGAGGATGCCTATAGCTCGCACCTGCAGTGAAAGACGAAAGCATATTGCTTTGTACATTAACCCAGATATCCTCTACATCTGCTCTTAGCAATTGTGGCGGTTATCTCGTTTCTTTGAAAGTGTCACGTAAGTAATTTGGAATAGTAATAAATGCGCTTGACATATCTTGGTGAAGCCAAGTTTCACTTCTACGTAACATATCGAGATCTCTCTCCATTATAAGCATTTCCATATCATCAAAATGTCCAAGGAGAGACTAACCGTTAAT
>NC_091585.1:11671633-11681633 GCF_042767895.1 Penaeus vannamei
GGACTCATAGAGATGTGAATCTTTATGCATGTGAAATTTCGGCCTCCTAGAATAAACGAAAGTGGGTCAGTGGAAAACTTTGATGAGAGCCTCTCGTGTGTGTGTGTGCATGCGTGTATGTATATGTCTCTATATGTATATCTGTCTATCTATCTATACACACACACATTTATATGTGTATATATATACATATATATATGTATGTATATATGTATCTATATATATACAAGTTTATATATATTTGTACACACACAGACATATATATATATATATATATATATATATATATATATATATACATATATATATATATATATATATATATATATATATACGTACCTACCTACATACCTACCTACCTACCTACACCCATGCACTACCTACCTACCTACCTACTACATACATACATACATACATACATACATACATACATTCTCTCTCTCTCTCTCTCTCTCTCTCTCTCTTTCTCTCTCACTCTCTCTCTCTCTCTCTCTCTCTCATCTTCTCCCTCCTTTTACCAGTCTCTCCCTCCATCTTTTTTTCTCTATTTTTCCCCATCTATTTTGTACTCTCTGTTTCTCTCCATTTAGTTCCCTGTCTCTCTCTCCCTTCATCTTCTTCTCTTTTTTCTATCTCCCTCCATCCTTCTATTTCTCTACCCCTCTTTTCTCTCCGTCCCACTCCGCCGCCCTGAGAGTAAAAGGAGAAAAAGGGGAAAGGTAAGGACAGAAGCTGATCAGTCTCCCTGGGACCGTGAGGAAAGGCCATATATTGACGAACCGGATTTTGCTGACGTCACGACTCCTTGGATAGATCGTTCGGTCGTTGTGTGCGTGACCTTTCTTGCCCGCTCTTGACTTTTCTTAACTTCTCTTGATTTCTCTTGACTTTTCTTAACTTCTCTTGATTTCTCTTGACTTTTCTTATCCTCTCTTGACTTTTCTTATCCTCTCTTGATTTCTCTTGACTTTTCTTATCCTCTCTTGACTTTTCTTACTTTTCTTAACCTTCTCTTGCCCTCTCTTGGCTCTCTTGCCCTCTCTTGATTTCTCTTGACTTTTCTGAACCTTCTCTTGACTTTTTTTACGTCTCTTGTCCTCTTGATTTCTCTTGACTTCTCTTAACCTCAACTGAACTGTCTTTTCTTGACCTCTCTTGACTATCTTAACCTCACTTGACCTATCTTGACTTTCCTTGACCTCTCTTGACTTCTCTTAACCTCTCTTGACTTTTCTTGACCTCTCTTGACTTCTTTTGACCTCTCTTGACTTCTTTTGACCTCTCTTTACTTCTCTTGACCTCTCTTGACATTTTTGTTCTCGGGCATCAATAACTTTCTATTTGTTTGATTTTGGTTTTCTCTGATATTGGATTTTTACGCGTTTTTTTTCTTCTGTTCACTTTGAGAGTCAGCTGTTTTCTTGTCTATACGTATGCATGTATGTATGTATCTTTCTCTCTCTCTCTCTCTCTCTCTCTCTCTCTCTCTCTCTCTCTCTCTCTCTCTCTCTCTCTCTCTCTCTCTCTCTCTCTCTCTCTCTCTATTTCTCAATTCCGTACCAGCCATCACAGACAAAGGACGTATTTTTGACCTGCTGTGACCTAGTGTGACCCCTGCCTGCCTGATCACCCAGACAATGGGGCCTACAATGACCTTTCGATTTCTAGTGGACGAGTGCGTGGAAGTTCATGAAATATCTACAAAGGTCAAAAGAGACTTACAGTGAAGTGGAAAAAATATTAATGAATTCATACAAGATACACGTAGTTATCTTAGGAATTTGTGCGGTCCCTATGCAGACCGAACCCAGAGCAAATAGGTGAGGTCTGTTAGTGAGCGACATTTCGGCGAATGACCTGACCTCAGAACACCTGTTTGTACAATGACGACCCAGGCTAGTTTTGTTCTGTTGGCGGAGATGGACATCTTGGAAGTGACACGAATACCGAAAACGAACGAGCAAAGAAAAAGGCAAAGAGACAGTTAAGTAACGAAGTCTGCAGTACTTGTATCCCCAGCCATCTGTGTGCACACATGGGGACAGATGCCGCTGGGTGTCTCAAGTCTGAAGATGGCCCGAGAATTAAAACTAGATCGAAATGATATCTATGCACGGTGTAAGAATGAAGAAATTCTTACACGTACAACTACGACCGGAGCGGCAGGAGAAATCCTCGACACGAACAGAGCTTCCGGCAAGGGACGCTGTACTAACCTCGTTTTCTTCGATGTCCCGAGAGAAATTAACATCAGGGGATCACGGAATACAGAGAAAAGATTCTACACGGCAAGCGCATTAAATTTAATGGTATGATGACATAGGGACACATCCTTACATATGAAAGGAAGCAAATCCCTCAAACCATCAAAACTGTGGAGGACATGGCACCTTTCAGGCGCGCTGTCCTCAAATCACTCGCCCCATTTTGCGCCAACTGTTCCAGAAGGGGGCGCGGGGCACGCGCTTGTCCCCGCGGAGCCACGTCGTCGGTATTGCGCGGCCGCTCACATGAGCAGGGAGTGCGCCGAAATAAACGTACAGGTTAATTAACTCCCAAGGAAATGTGTCACTTGGAGACTTGAACATAATGCAGAGGCAGAATTCCCCCAGTTTGGGAGGATAAATGTGGCGAGGTGTGGTGAACGAAAACAGTCGGTCTATTGACCTCTTTTGACATTTTTGTTCTCAGGCATCAATAACTTTCTATTTGATTTTGGTTTTCTCTGATATTGGATTTTTACGTGTATGTTTTTTTTTCTTCTTCTGTTCAGTTTGAGATTCAGCTCCTGCTCCAGCGCCAGCTTCAAGGTCTGCTTCAGTCCCTTCAGTGCAAGTTTCAGCTCCTGCTACTTCGGGATCGACTTCAGAACCTGCTTCGACATCGACATCGCTTTCGACATCTACAACACATGTTTCAGCGCATACACCTGCTTCAGTGCCAGCGCCGACCCCTACGCCACAGGACAGACAGGACCTACTGCAAATGTTAATGCAGAAAATAGAACAAATGATGCTCATGATGCAGCAACAATTTGCTCCGCAATTACAATTCCAGGATAAAAAAAGGTTTTCAGTGGCCTTTGGACGTTTTACTCCTCTGCAACCTGTAGCAGAACTTGAAAGTCATCAGCTGGCAACTGATGGCTCACTTAAGTGTACCACAGTGGAACTTTAAGATTTAAGGGAATGTAGTTCATTTTTGTAAAGTCATATATGTTTTTTTCAGTTAATAGATAGTTAACAAATAAGGCGAACACTACGGTGTAGCCCTTCAGGCATGTATATTTGATGTTTGACTTTTTCCCTTAAGTCAATATAAGTTCAGTCAGATTGGGTAAATGCTTGGACATCTTTCCCCGACTTTTCCGGTCCATGTAAACAATTCTTAAAAATCAAATAAAATCTCTCTCCCGCCCCCCTCTCTCTTTCTCTCTCTCTCACATACACAGGTACAGTCTCTATCTATCTATCCATTTATCTATATCAGTCTATCTATCTGATTCTGTTTCTCTGTATCTATCTATTCATTTATCTATCTATCTACCTATCAATCTATCTAGCTCCTCTCTATATCTCTTTATATACTTATCTATATATCTCTTTATATACCTATCTATATCTCTCTGTCTATCTGTCTATCTATCTAACTCACTCCCTCTCTCTCTCTCTCTCTCTCTCTCTCTCTCCCTCTCTCTCTCTCTCTCTCCCTCCCTCTCTCTCCCTCTCTCTCCTCTCTCTCTCTCTCTCTCTCTCTCTCTCTCTCTCTCTCTCTCTCTCTCTCTCTCTCTCTCTCTATATATATATATATATATATATATATATATATATATATATATCACTTCCTTTATCATCAGCCTACTCTTCTCTCTCTCTCTCTCTCTCTCTCTCTCTCTCTCTCTCTGTCTCTCTCTCTCTCTCTCTCTCTCTCTCTCTCTCTCGCTCTCGCTCTCTCTTTATCTATCGATCTATCTTCGCCAAGCTAAACACAATCAAAAGTTGAAAAAACTCTCCAAGTTCAACCCGACCCGACGAGGCCAGTAACATGAGTCTGCGAGAAGGAGAATAACCCGTAGAGCGATGAAGCGGAGATAAAATTTATGATTGCTTCATCGAGAAAAATGTTTCCGCGAAAACGGTGAAGAGGCCATCAAAGGCGCTTCTTTCCTCTCTTTTTTTCTTTCTTTTTACTCGGAAGAAGAAGAAGGAGGAGGAGGAGAAGAAGAAGAAGAAGAAGAAAAAAACAGGGAGGAGAGAGAGGGAAATTATGTGCTTTTCTGTTCATGTTTCATGTGTGGGTTTACCTTGCTTAAATAATCTCTTTTCCTTCGTCTCTATCTTTCTTTCTTTCTTTCTTCTTCTTCTTCTTCTCCCTCTTCCTCTCCCTCTCTGTGTGTGTATATATATATATATATATATATATATGTATATATATGTATATATATATATATATATATATATATATATATATATATATATATATATATATATATATATATATATATATATATATATATATATATATATATGTGTGTGTGTGTGTGTGTGTGTGTGTGTGTGTGTGTGTGTGTGTGTGTGTGTGTATCTATATCTATATATATATCTATATATCTTTATATATATATATCTTTATCTATCTATCTATTTATCTATCCATCTATCTATCTATCTATCTATCTATCTATCTATCTATCCATATACGCATTTATATTTATCTATATATATACATACAAGTGTGTGTATATATATATATATATATATATATATATATATATATATATATATATATATATATATATATATATATACGTATGTATATATAAACAAATATATACATTTATATATGTATGTATACGCGTATATATGTATATATGTACACACACACACATATGTATATATATGTGTGTATGTGTGCGCCGAACGTCTAATTCTTGTCCAGCTGCGCAAAATCGTTATCAAGATACGGCAAAATTGAGCCATTCTCAGTGCGAAATTGCCTTTCTCGAGCCGCCGGTGCATTTCCTCACTCTGAATATAACGCAATAAAAAAAGAAATTGCTTGCTTGTTGGGTCAATGCACGGAATCCGACAGAAAAAATCCCGTTTTCTATGCTCCGAATTGAGCAATATTGTCAGAAAATGAAACTACACATCGTTTTCATTTTCAACTATTCAACAGATAAGGAAAATTTGAATAGATACATAAAACACGAAAGGATAAAAAAAGAAAGAAAATGATTGAGCAGAGGACACGTAAGAAAAAATGAAAATGACTGACGAGGGAAAATGAAAAGTGGGAAGAGATGGAGAGATAGACGGATATATGGGTAATATTGATATTTAGGTAGATATATGTTGAGAAAAAATAATAAAAACGGGAAAGAGAGAAAACATGATGGACCTTCATCTGAAAAAAAAACCCTAATGCCAGATAGTTTTTTTCCTTGTGTTTGTTCTCTTCGTCTCTTCTCTCTCTCTCTACCTTTCTTTACCTCTCTCTCTCTCTCCCTCTATCTTCCTACTATCTATCTCTATCCTTCCTCCTTTCCCCTCTCTTTCTCCTACTCCCTCCCTCCCTCCCCCCCTCTTTCCATCAGCTGTGAATGAGAGGTTGATTATGGACACGGACGCTGTGTTATACTGCGCCTTGTAATTCGTGAGAGATAAAGTGCATCTCATTAAGCAGATTCCGGAGTGCCTTTGAGAATAATTATGCACGTGCATATTAGTCGCAAACTTTTATATCATCATTAGCTTCCCTTGTCGAGATGATTAATGAAAATAGTTTAATGAAGTTTAATAAACTTTTTTTCTGCCATGCTTCAAGTAGCGTCCGTTATCTCCTGAGGAAAAAATCGTATGAGATGCGTTTCTTGATTATCATGAAAAATTAAATCGTTTACGTAGGTTTCTTTGTGAAAAAATATGATAATTTATTTATTCATAATGATTTTTTGGGTAGATTTGACTCTCTTTTATCCTTTTCTTCAAGGGTTTGAATTCAACAATCTTGTTCTACGGCAGAGAAACTTCGACGTCTTTCCAGCAGGTCCCGCAGGAGGCCAAACGCGGCAGGCGCTCACTCACAGCTGACGCGCTCGACACATTCCCTGAGATCGCTCTTCTCAACACCCAAGAACCAACGCATGTGAAGGGAGGTGTCTTAAACCTTACTTTTGCCACTGCAACAACGGTGGAGAGAATTCGGTGGTGTCGATGAAACCGTTGCACAAGATCACTTAGGCCTAGTTACTATCCTCTTGGATGCTGGTGCAGCCCAAAGATCACAGCACATTCCCATTGGAAAACAGGCAAGGCCAATTGGCAAGTCTTCTGAGAAGCAATGAACTCTCAAACGGAGAAAATGTGGGCGTGCTCGAGGCAAGACTTGTCCAGGCCATAAATCAGGCAGCCCTCGGACCATCCCCAAAACTTGTCCTTGGTCCAGAACTTACAAAGACGCACAGTGTCCAGGGCATGGATCTAGAATGGGTTAAAGACTATGCTATCAATACCTTTGGGTATGGATAGGCCACATACATTTAAAAACGAGATCCAGTACCTACCTGACCGAAATAAGCAAGACTGTTTGTCATGAAAGCAATGACCAGGAGACACATAGGAGCGGGACACAAAGCACTAAGAGTATTCTCTGTCCGTCCTTTTGTGGACTATGCTTCTGTCGCCTTTATGGCTTCCAGCACTACTCTAGGGAAAAACTGGAGACAGTCCAAAATGAAGAGGCCAGGATCATCCTGGGTGCCCACAGATAGACAAAGGCCTTCAACCTCCACATGGAGGCTCACCTGCCGTCCCTGGGCACCCGGATCGATCTAATGGCAGTTCCTTTCTAAGATCATCCAGGCACCCTGGAACTCATACATGAGATGCCTACAACTAGACTACCAGTTGTTTGCGGACAACTAATGGTATGCACACAACCAGGTTGGTGATAGGCTTTCAACTCAAGCAGCAACTGCTCGCCAAGGGCATGGACTCCCCCCACAAAGACTATAGAGAACCCCCTCGATCGGAAAACACCCTGAGTGAGTTCTCAGTCTTGAGCTTGTCAAGGAGAAGAAATCAATACTGTATGCCTATTCTAAAGGCACAAGTACAAAGAGTCATCGCAGACATCACTGGTCCCGGTAGTAGAACCTACTTTACGCACAGATTCGTGGATCCCATTAAACCACACTGATAATCCGAAACTGGGTCCTAAGCCATGTAGGCATCCAAGGGAATGACTTTGTTGACAGACTAGCCGGACAGAGGAGGGGCATGCTCCTCATTTTCATAATCGTCAACCCAAGCCAAAGAATATTAAGCCACAGGTCCAATATTGCGGCGCTTGCCATTCCCCGGCTGACACATAGAGGAAATACCACATGCTCGGCCGCAGCCAAATGGTACTTGGATGCCACAGGCTATGAACCATTGGAACTTCCCCCCCCCTGAAAAAAATAGAGGTGCCGAAGTCATACTACACAGATTACGACTAGGTTACCAATGCGCTTAGCAAATTATTGATGTAACTGATGTGATCGACAGGGAATGTAAGCATTGCAGTGAGCCGAACGCCACCCTGCCACATTACTTACAGAATTGCGAGCACACAATTTTTGAGACAAGGACCACCCCACCACAGCCGCCGGGCTAGTAAAAAAATTATGCCACAAGCTTATGCCGTAGAGACTGGTGCGCTTGCCGGCAATCCAGCCTCCACACTAAACACTCAGTTCAAACAAAACAAATGAGACAGCTAGAAATAGCTGCCACAAGTCTCTCCCGAGCAAAGGCCCGGGCGAAGCAAGGCAGTAAATCAAACTGAAATGAAGTGTCCAATCAAAGGCCGCCCTGTGTGACCTGTGAAGGACGTGTTAGGCCCGGGTTCCAAAAGCAGGTGTCCTGATGGTGTTTTGAATGTATAATGGTTCTCCACGAACTGCCAAAACATTTGTAGAGTGTAGATCACCATTTCCAGCAAAATATGACAAGATCCGGATTCTTAATGTCTGGCTCACCTAGATCATCAAGGTGGCACATCCAAACCACCAAAATGGAAACAAAACCGGACTTGACTTACGTCCCAGAGTCAGATAAAACCAGTAGAATTCTGACTTCTACTGAGCCGCCCGGAACCTCCAACCCAGGCTACAGGGATCCTTGAATAGACCCCACCACTGGAGGCGGAGATGTGTTCGTTAAAAGGGACCCTCGTGGTTGGAAGCGAAGTGATGTAAGAAGTCCCTTGTGATTTATTGGCCGAATATCAAATCTTCCTGCTTTATGCAGAGAGAGACTGCGTGTGTGTGTGTGTGTGTGTGTGTGTGTGTGTGAGAGAGAGAGAGAGAGAGAGAGAGAGAGAGAGAGAGAGAGAGAGAGAGAGAGAGAGAGAGAGAGAGAGAGATAAGGGAGAGGAAGACGAGGAGGGGAGAGAGAGCGTGAGAGAGAGAGAGAGAGAGAGAGAGAGAGAGAGAGAGAGAGAGAGAGAGAGAGAGAGAGGAGAGAGAGAGAGAGAGAGAGAGAGAGAGATAGGGGGAGAGAGAGAGAGAGAGGGAGAGAGAAGAGAGAGGGAGAGAGAGAGAGAGAGGAGAGAGAGAGAGAGAGATACAGAGAGAGAGAGAGAGAGAGAGAGAGAGAGAGAGAGAGAGAGAGGCAATGCAAAAGAGAGAAACAGAAAGAGGAGAAAAAAAAGAAAGCACCCACACATACACACACAAGGTAAAAAGAAAGGGAGAGAGCGAGAAAGCAAAAGACAGAGATAGACAGAGACTAAGAGAGAGAGAGAGAGGGGGGGGGGGGATGAGACAGAGACATAGACAGAGAGAAAGAGAAAGGGAGAGAAAGCATATCAAAGGAAGAGGTTCGCTATAATCTTCAAAGACAAGACTGCACTTACCTAAGTAATATGATAACATGACTTCAAGCTTACGTACACGAGGTCCTCCGTCCTGCTAATAGGAATAAATTGATAAAAACAATATAAAGAAAGCATAAAGCTAAAGTAAAGAATTAATTTTGAAAAAGAATAGAAAGATGAAGAAATTAAAACAATAAAGAAGGTATAAAAGAGAATGTAAAGATACAGTAAGAAGGTATTGATCACGGAAAGATACAGGTAAAGATGATAATAACGAAAAAAAAAATGAGGATAAAAAACAACGATAACAAAAATATAACGACAAAGAAAGTGCAGATAGAGACTTAAAGGAAATATAGAGAATAAGATAAAGGTTAAAGAAAGGAGTAAAGAAAAGGCTAAAGAGAAATTACAAAAAATACCAAGAAAAAATGAATGAAAAAAAAACAAAAAAGAGATAAACATAGAAAGGAAGGAAAAGATAAAAATAAAGAAAACATACAGATGAAAAGGAGAGAAAAAATATAAAGATTAGGAAAAGATGAAGAATAGAAAAGAAGAAAAACAGGAAAAAATGAGAAAAGAGGGCAAGAGCAAGTAAAGAAAAATACAGAAAAAATATTAAGAAACCCAAACATGAGGGAAATGTAGACAAAAGGAGAAATATTAGAAGAAAGAAAAAGGAAAGAAAAAAAAACGAAAAGAAAAAATAAATAAAGAAAAAAATAAATGTTAAAGCAAGAAAAGAAAAAAAAGAAAAAAGAAAAAATAAAGAAAAAAAGAAAAGAAAATAAGAAAAAAGAAAAAAATAAAGAAATTTTGAAAAGAAAAATGAAAAGAAAGAAAAAAGAAAAATAGAAAAGAAAGGAAATTAAAATAAAATAAAATACACAAACAAACAACGCAAAAAAGAAGAAACAAAATTAAAGAAAAGGAAAATACCAAGAAAAAAACAAAAAACAAATAATGTTAAAAAACAAAAAACAAAAAACAAAGGTAAAGATAGCGGTAAAAGGTAAGTGAAACAAAACGCTAAAGATAAGCTTTTCTGCTGTTCCGTGCAGTTCTTATCTCTTATCTCCGTTTGGCACAGATAACGTAAGTAATGTTTGGCTTCTTTCTGTGTGTATTTGTTTGT